>NC_045171.1:22259306-22399306 GCF_900700415.2 Clupea harengus | reverse complement strand
ATCGAGTGTGTGTGCATGCTTGTGTGTGTATGTGTGTGCGTGCGAGTGTGAGTGTGTGCATATGTGTGTGTGTATGTGTGTGTGAGTGTGTGTGCATGTGCATGAGTGTGTGTACATGTATGTGTGTGCATGCGAGTGTGTGTGAGTTTGTGTGTGCATGTGTGAGTGCGTTTGGTATTTCTGTTTGAATATTCAGCAGCAGTGTTACAGTCCCACCTGCACGTGGTTAAGGGCTGCTATGGAGACAGGCAGTGTGTGTGTGTGGTTGTGTTATATACCCAGAGGGAAGTGTGCGTGTTTGTGTGTGTGTGTGGTTGTGTTTGTGTGGTTGTGTTATATACCCAGAGGGAAGTTTGTGTGTCGGTGTGTGTGTGTGGTTGTGTTATATACCCAGAGGGAAGTTTGTGTGTCGGTGTGTGTGTGTGGTTGTGTTATATACCCAGAGGGAAGTGTGTGTGTTGGTGTGTGTGTGTGTGGTTGTGTTATATACCCAGAGGGAAGTGTGTATGTTGGTATGTGTGTGTGGTTGTGTGGTTGTGTTATATACCCAGAGGGAAGTGTGTGTGTGTTGGTGTGTGTGTGTGTTTGTGTTATATACCCAGAGGGAAGTGTGTGTGTTTGTGTGTGTGGTTGTGTTATATACCCAGAGGGAAGTGTGTGTGTTTGTGTGGTTGTGTTATATACCCAGAGGGAAGTGTGTGTGTTTGTGTTATATACCCAGAGGGAAGTGTGTGTGTGTGGTTGTGTTATATACCCAGAGGGAAGTGTGTGTGTTTGTGTGTGTGGTTGTGTTATATACCCAGAGGGAAGTGTGTGTGTTTGTGTGGTTGTGTTATATACCCAGAGGGAAGTGTGTGTGTTTGTGTGTGTGGTTGTGTTATATACCAAGAGGGAAGTGTGTGTGTGTGGTTGTGTTATATACCCAGAGGGAAGTGTGTGTGTGTTTGTTTGTTTGTGTGGTTGTGCTATATACCCAGAGGGAAGTGTGTGTGTGTGGTTGTGTTATATATCCAGAGGGAAGTGTGTGTGTGTTTGTTTGTTTGTGTGGTTGTGTTATATACCCAGAGGGAAGTGTGTGTGTTGGTGTATGTGTGTGTGGTTGTGTTATATATCCAGAGGGAAGTGTGTGTGTGTGTTTGTGTTATATACCCAGAGGGAAGCGTGTGTGTGTGTGTGTGTGTGGTTGTGTTATATACCCAGAGGGAAGTGTGTATGTGTGTGTATCAGACAGAGGGCTAACACAAGATAGACATAGACACATAATACACACACATTCACTCTGTCTTTCTGTCTGAAATGTTGTGTGTGTGTGTGTGTGTGTGTGTGTGTGTGTGTGTGTAAAGGCGTGTCCAGTAAGTGTGGTTCAGGGTGTTAGAGATCATGTAAATAAGTGTCCAGTAAGTGTTAGTTAGGTGTGTGCGGTGTTAATTTCATTAACGAAAAGTTTGACGAAAAATATGCGTTAACGCCCTTTTTCTAAGACTCGTTGATGTGATAAAAACGGATCTTTGAAAATAAAAACTGTGACTAAATCTATTTTTACTTTCGTTGACGAGACGAAAATGTTAGTGGTGGACTAACGGACAATTCAAAATAGAATTAAAGCAGCACTAAGGAGTTTTTGGCTTGGAGCTCCACCTAGTGGCGAAAGCTGTTGAAATGTGCTTTCCTCCTTTACGACAAACTAGCGAGTCAACAACTTTGCTAACACAGTCAAGAAAAAATGGCTGGCTCTGAATCAAAACTGCATCCAAATGTGTCTTTTAGCTCTCGCCAACGAGTAAAAGCTTTTCCGATAGTGAGTGTCACTACCCGATCTTAGTCACGCATGCTCAGACACAAAGGACCGGGCGGCTCCAGAAATCGTACATACCGCAGTATTTTCCCTACAGACCCCAGATGGCAATGGCAGAGAGGCCATTCTCCATATTAAAAGTAATTGTAGTGGCACCATTTTTTTCAAGTTGTTATTTTAAGGTAAAATTGTTACATATTGTTACTTTCATTATTTTTTCGAAACTTGCGTGCACCTAGTGCAGTACATCCTTAATATCATTGGTTGAATGTGGCCCGGTCCTGTATCCATCATCCATCCCTGAGGGGCCCAGACATGCAAGTGATGCCTTAACAAACATTATATGATGGCTCAAGTTCAAGCAATCGGTACTGGAAGAAAAAGAAGAATAGATGTCTGGACATTCTCTAATTATAACTTGACAGAAAATAAAACACAATGCACCGCAATATAGGTAACCATGTGGCTTCAAAATAAGTGGGAAGAACACAACAAACTTGAAGAGGCACCTGAAAGTGCACAACCCTGCAATTTATGCCACGGTAAATTAGCTAGTAACTGTCAATATCATATATTAGCCAACGTTAAGTCAACATCAAAGGAGCAGTCGAGTGTATAGGGTGTCAGCTTGGATAGCTAGCTTATAATTATCGATTGAAGCCTCCTATTAGCCTTGGCAAATGATCGCCAAAAGTTTTAGCTAGCAAACATTAGTTAACGATGAGGTAGCAGAGCTAAGTTACTCTAGCTATCGATAGCTAGCTAGTAAACTCATTGCAGAATGGACTATAGGACAGGCCACGCATGACATTAATCAAGAAAAAATAAATGAATATGTGATTGGTTTACATATCCTTGTCCATTTGGGAAATTGTTATTATTATTGGCACCACTCTCCACTGTCAAAACTAGCCGTCTAGCTAAACCTGTTGGTTATCAGATAGCACAGCAATTCATATGGAGGATATGTGGTTGATTTAAGCTCTAAGGCCAGGTAGGCATTGTAGTTGTATTGTGCTATCACATCATTTGAATCTTCAAAATCTAGACTTGATTTTCTCTTATATCTTAATGAAAAAACTGTTAATTAAGTATTGCCTTAAAATTATTATTTACATTGAATGAATTGGAATTCAGCTGTAGGCATAGGAGATCTGTATCTTAGAGACTAATTGTATCCACAATTGAAGTACTGCAAGCTAGCCTATTGTGCAGTTGTAGAAAACACAGGGGGTCCCTGGGCTTAAGAAGGGAAGGAAAGGAGTTTAATGTGGCTATAAGATGGACTACTAAATGTGACTAAAACTAGACTAAAATTGTATGAGTTTTCGTCGACTAAAACTAGACTAAAATGTTCTGAGTTTCCGTCAACGAAAATTAGACTAAAACTAAAAATGACTAAATCTGACTAAAACTAATATGCATTTCCGTCAAAAGACTAAGACCAAGACTAAATCTAAAATAGCTGCTAAAATTAACACTGAGTGTGTGAGGGTGTTAGGGTGTTGGGGATCAGGTAAAGGCGTGTCCAGTAAGTGTGAGTTAGGTGTGTTAGGAGAGGAGGTGCTCTTGAAAGAGACGAGTCTTCGATTGATTCTTGAAGATAGAGAGGAACGCCCTGCTCTCACAGCATTTGGCAGCTTGTTCCGGCGTAGGAGAAGCTCACCGCACACACACACACACACACAGACACACCGTAGAAGCTCACCGCAGAATGTCCTCATTAGATAAATGCCTGAAACATAAGAGCCTCCATTCCCTTTCTGCTGAGTTGGTAAAGTACCTAAATGAACTCCTCTCCCCTCAGATGGCATCAATAATGGTGTCCTTGGGTGATGGAAACAGAAAACTCAGTCCCAAGGGCAGGAGTCGTATGGCAAACGTCACTTGGGGGATGCCTGTCAATCGCAGAGTGCTAGTCAGCGCATGTGTATGTATGTGTGTGTGTGTGTGTGTGTGTGTGTGTTTGATGACAGAGGCACGGCTAAACTGCATTGTGGGTATGCAAGAAGGTCATGGGTTCGATTCCCACATGGGGCGCTGTTGGCTCTGGGAGGCAGGTCCTCCCCAGAGTGCACAGTGCTCAAGTGGGCTATCTCCCGGGCCTTTCTGTGTGGAGTTTGCATGTTCTCCCCGTGTTCACAAGGGGTTTCCTCCACTAAGAACCCCAACAGAAAAAACATGCAAAACAACAGAACAAATGTCCATCCCTGACCAAAGATGGACAGTTCACTTCACTTGGTCCCCAGGCGCTACAAGCTGCCCACTGCTCCTGGGGGGTCCTTGAGGAAGGACAGTCCAGGATGGGAAAAAGCAGAAAATAAATTCACCGCGACCTCAGGCTTACCTGCGTGTGTGTGTGTGTGTGTGTCCTGTGTCGCCTCCATATATGCACGTGTGTGTGTTCCAGTGTGTCGTGTGTGCCATTAAAAACCTGACAAAGGTCTTAATTATTATTATTGAGGAGCCCAGTGGTTCTGGCAGTGACTAGATGTGTATGTGAAGGAATTGGATTACATGCGCACAGACACACACACACTCTCACACACGGACACACACACACACACACTCACTCACACACACACACACACACGGACACACACAAACACACACACACACGGACACACACACACGAACACACACAAACACAGCTCAGAGCAGCACAGGGCTTCACTCCCACTCAGACTCTGCCCCCCATCCACTTCACTATCTGGGTGTGGGTAAAGGTGTGTGTCTGTATGAATGTAATGTAAGGGTGTGTGTGTGTGTGTGTGTGTTTGTGAATGTAATGTGAGGGTGTGTCTGTGTGTGAATGTAATGTAAGGATGTGTGTGTGTTTGTGAATGTAATGTAAGGGTGTGTGTGTGTTTGTGAATGTAATGTAAGGGTGTGTCTGTGTGTGAATGTAATGTAAGTGTGTGTGTGTGTGAATGTAATGTAAGTGTGTGTGTGTGTGAATGTAATGTAAGTGTGTGTGTGTGTGTGAATGAATGAATGAATGTAAGGGTGTGAATGCAATGCAAGGGTGTGTGTGTGTCTGTGTGAATGTAATGTAAGTGAGTGTGTGTGTGTGTGAATGTAATGTAAGTGTGTGTGTGTGTGTGAATGTAATGTAAGTGTGTGTGCGTGTGTGTGTGAATGTAATGTAAGGATGTGTGTGTCTGTGTGTGAATGTAATGTAAGTGTGTGTCTCTGTGTGTGAATTTAATGTAAGGATGGGTGTGTGTGAATGTGTGTGTATGAAATGTAAGGGTGTGTGTGTGAATGTAATGTAAGTGTGTGTGTGTGTGTGTGTGTGTGTGTGAATGTAATGTAAGTGTGTGTGTGTGTGTGAATTTAATGTAAGGATGGGTGTGTGTGTGACTGTAATGTAAGTGTGTGTGTCTGTGTGTGAATGTAATGTAAGTGTGTGTGTGTGTGAATGAATGAATGTAAGGGTGTGAATGCAATGCAAGGGTGTGTGTGTGAATGTAATGTAAGTAAGTGTGTGTGTGAATGTAATATACGTGAGTCTTTGTAGATCTCTGATTCCATTGGGATTCTAAACTGTGTGTGTGAGAGAGAAAGAAAAAGAGGTGAACTAGGATGTGAGTGTGTGTGTGTGTGTGTGACTAAACTATTCATACACATTCAGTCTCGCTGGACTCGCTGGAGATGAGATGAGACAACGCAGCACTAATGAGTCCTTCAGCAGAGGATGTGATCTGATCCGGTGTGGATCCGGCCCTCATGTGGCGCAGCTCCGGCCCTCATGTGGCAGCTGCAATATGAGCTGTTTGCCTTTAAAGGGCCGATGAGGCTGCAGGCTATGTGTGTGTGTGTGTGTGTGTGTGTGTGTGCACGCGCTAGCGGACTCTTCAAAGCCGAGGAAAGGAGAGTAATGAGCAAACAAGCCTCAGTCTCTCACAAAATCACATTAAAACTTTACTGTGTGTGTGTGTGTGTGTGTGTGTGTGTGAGTGAGTGAGTGTGTATGTGTGAGTTCAGAGAGTGTGTGTGTGAGTGTGTGTGTGAGTGTGTTAGCTGACTGAATAACCCTACCTTCCCCATCTCCCCAATTATAAAACAGTGTCCCAAATTCATAGTAAATGCATCTTTAAAAAAAAACCACAACACTCACTACACACACACACACTACAAAACTAAACCTGTCTGAATGCGAATGAACAGCAGTAGCAGTAGCATGAGTATCACATAAAAGTGAATTCAAGTCACGGGAACAGGGAAGTGGACACTAAAGCAGATGCACTCAGGCACTGCCAAGGGCTACTACACCATTTATGACCCCAGTGATCAGTGGCAGAACAGGGAAGCTGACACGCGCGCGTGTGTGTGTGTGTAGGTATGAGTGTGTGTGTGTAATGGATTAGATGTTATAGCGCTGTTCTATCTTGATCATGTCAGTGTGGGCATTTGGAGCTCATGAGAGATGAAGAGGTTCTAAATGCCAGGAAACAGCAGGGGAGCGGTACATGACAGCATCAACCTATCACACACACACACACGTACACACACGCACACACACACACAAGCATGCACTCACACTCATGATCACACACTCACACACACACACACTCATGATCACACACACACACTCATGATCACACACTCACACACACACACACACTCTCACACACACAGACCTTTAGAGATACACTGGGTCATTATTAATTAATCAGTGTAACCCCCCCCCCACCCACACACACACACAGACCTTTAGAAATACGCTGGGTCATTATTAATTAATCAGTGTAACCCCCCCCCCCCCCCCACACACACACACAAACTCAGGCCTTTTGAGCTACCCTGCGTGATTTTTAATTAAATAGAGCTGCACTAATTATACTCACTGCAGATTTCTGCTCCGACCAAAACCTCCTATGACCCCCCTCCCCCTCCCCCCACACACACACCCACATACTGACTTAGTCTCAGTCACACACACACACACACACACACAGGCCCACCTGCGTGTCTGGCTGTAAGTGGAGACTGACATCAGTGATGTGTGTGTGTGTGTGTGACTCCTCATGTCCGCAGAGACGACACAGGAAGGCATTTAGTGCCCAGAACACCACAGGAGACAGACAACACAACACTCTATCATATGCTCCCGCACACGCTGGGTGTGTGTGTGTGTGTGTGTGTGTGCATAGGAGACAGACAACACAACACTCTATCATATGCTCCCGCACACGCTGGGTGTGTGTGTGTGTGTGTGTGTGTATGCATAGTAGAGAGTGTGTCCATGTGTGTATTCTCACTCTGCAGACTGCTGTTATCTAGTCTCAGCATCTGTGCCTGATTCCATCTACCCAATGCTTCTCAAAAGGACAGAAAGGCAGCCTCTATCGCCCTCTATCTGTGGGCTGACTGGACTGCACCTGAGAGAAACTGCTGTACCTGATCCACACATGTACACACACACTCAGAGACACACACTCTCTCTCTCTCAGACACACACACACACACACACACACACACACACACACACAGCATGACAGACAGCATGTTCTGATGGGTCTAGAGTCTGCGGTCTCGTCTGTTAGCAGCTGAGGGGCTCCTGGGGCCCAAACTTGACTGAAGTGCAGAAGTGGGTCAGTGAAGTTGGAGATGGTGCCCAGTGGGGTGTGTGTGTGTGTGTGTGTGTGTGTGTGTGTGTGTGAGTCTGTGTATGAAGGAGGTTTGTCTGTGTGTGTGTGAGTGCATGTGTGTGAAGGAGGTGTGTGTGTGTGTGTATGTGACTCCCCTGCTGATGAAACAAATATCTGAAACAGTAGCACAGAGACGGAGCCTCCGCAGTGTGCCTGCCTGCCACAGATCAATATTTCATCTCCAAATAATTAAGCCACCAAATAGCTTATGGCCATGGGGATGCAGGGTGGTGTGTGTGCGTGTGTGTGTCTGTGTGTGTGTGTGAGGGAGCGTGCTGCATTTGTGTGTGTGTGTGTGTGTGTGTGTGTGTGTGTGTCAGGACGAGTGGGAGGTAGAAGATGAAGCAGAGTCATTTCAACCACATCCTTTAATAAAGCAGCTGAGTTGAAGGCTGGGGGCAACTCTGTCTAGGGGCAACTCTATCAGGGGGCAACTCTGTCTAGGGGCAACTCTATCAGGGGGCAACTCTGTGTAGGGGCAACTTTATCAGGGGGCAACTCTGTCTAGGGGCAACTCTGTGTAGGGGCAACTTTATCAGGGGGAACTCTATCAGGGGGCAAGTCTGTGTAGGGGCAACTTTATCAGGGGGCAACTCTGTGTAGGGGCAACTCTGTCTAGGGGCAACTTTATCAGGGGGCAACTCTGTGTAGGGGCAACTTTATCAGGGGGAACTCTGTCAGGGGGCAACTCTGTCAGGAGACGGTGATTGTTGTCTCTGATTCCCTCTGAAGACTCAGCAGTTACACTACTGATAGTTACACTACTGATAGTTACACCACTGATAGATACACCACTGATGCACCACTGATAGTTACACCACTGAGTGTTAAATGAGAAAGGGCTCTAGATGGTTATTTGTTTTAAATGACTAGGATCAAATGGTTCATTAAGTGATAAGATGTGATTTCCGATGTGCAGCGGAGTTGAGAACACTGAACAGCTCTCAGTGAGAACAGCACTGAGCATCACATGAAAACGGCATTACAGACACACACCTTACACACACCTCTTCTCCTCTACAGTCCCACACACACCTTACACACAACTCGTCTCCTCTACAGTCCCACACACACCTCTTCTCCTCTACAGTCCCACACACACCTTACACACAACTCGTCTCCTCTACAGTCCCACACACACCTTACACACAACTCTTCTCCTCTAGTGTCACACACACATACACACACACACACCTTACTCAGGACAGCATCTCCTCCTCTCCTCTACAGTTACACACACACGTCACTCAGTACAAGATCTTCTTTGTATATGGATCATTGATGTATGGATTTCACTATAAGTGTGTGTGTGTGTGTGTCTGCAAACAGAATGACACACCTGAGGAGTCAAGCTGAGAGTGGGAGGGTCTTACCCAGATCAGGTCGCAGCTGTGTGTGTGTGTGTGTGAGAGAGAGAGAGGAGATGAATCACTCTCTGATTCTGTCAGCACTACAGATTGAGTCGAGGGCTCTAACTGACAAACACACACACACACACACACACACACACAAACACGGAAGCAGGGGCTGGGGAGAAGAGCACCAGCAGCAGTGCCTCTGAAACATTTATGCAGATGAAGCTCCCAGCGCACGCACACACACACACACACACACCCACACACAGCCTTCCCTTTCTAAGCTGATTTGATGATATTTGTATGTGTTCTACAAAGCCGCAGATACACACACACACATTCACATGCACACACATACTCGCATGCACACACCCACATTCACAGTGACACACACTCACCCGTGTGTCAGGATGAGCATGAATAGGTAATCGCACCGTGACAAATGCATCCTTGCTTCATGCATAATCGCAGGGCGCAACCTTAGCAAACGCATTTAATGCTCTGATCTGACACATAGACTATCCTGCACAATCAACACACACACACACACACACACACACACACACACACACACATTTAACGCTCTGATCTGACACATAGATTATCCAGCACAATCAAGCCTACACCGGCCCAATAACAACACACCACGCAGATCTCCTCAGTGTAACACACACAGACACACTCACAAACACACACACTGGAATAAGACACACTGCTCCATCAGGACTCACAAGACGTCTGAACAATCAAACAGCCCAACATGCACACACATATGCACACACACGTAGAAGAACACACACACACACACACACAGATTGAACTACAAATTGGCACTGATGAAGATATGACCTGACAATACACCTGCCAGTGTGTTAACACACACACAGAGACATTAGAACACATGAACACACACGTACATGAACACACACACACACACACACACACTCACTCAGTGAGTACATTAGCAAGAGTGAAGGAGTGAGTGGTTGGAGCTGATGGTCCATGAATCATTAACATGACTGATCCACACACACTCATTAGTCCAGAGGCTGGAGACAGTCAGTCTGGAGACGACACACACACACACACATTCATTTTCACATCCGCGGCAGGACTGACAAGACAGATCAAGCATGCAATTCTGTGTGTGTGTGTGTGTGTTTGCACACAGGCCTACAAATGCATGTGTATCTGTTTACAAGTCTGTGGCCCATGCATGTGTGTGTACCAGAATAAAATGGTGGTGAAATGTTCATGTGTGTGTGTGTGTACTAACATGTAACAGCATAAAATGAAACATCTGCCATTATAAGGAGACAGTTTAAGAACACACACACACACTCACACTCTCGGCACGCACACGCATACACAGTCTAAGGAAACCAGACATAATTAGTCAGTTTTCAGAACAAAACTGCGGCAATCTGCACATTGTCAACTTAATAACTACAATATTTATGGAGTAATTAAAAAGCTCTATTTTGTTTCTTTATTCATATTTATTTTGACAGTGTTTGCACATGACATGTTTATAGTTTTTAATGAAGTTGGAATAGGCCTGCTAGATTTAAGCTTTCTCTCACTGCTTGTCACAAACACACACACACACACACACACACAAGGCACGCACGCACACGCACAATATTGAAATCACACATGCCTCACTGGAGCCATTGATGCCAATTGTTTGCCCATGAATATGAATTTGTGTGTGTGGACACGTATGTGTGTGTGTGTGTGTGGACACGTATGTGTGTGTGTGTGTGTATACGTACATGTTGAATGCCCATGAATATGAATTTGTTGTCTCTTTGATGATCTGTAGAGATTACAGGCTTTTGCCAGAAGGATGTTGTTGATCGTTGTTTCGTGTGTGTCAGAGAGTGTGTGTGTGTCTGTGTGTGTGTCTGTCTGTGTGTGTCAGAGAGAGCTCACTGAGATCTTTGTAAATACAGTATGTTGACTTTAGAGATCAGATTACAGTGTTTGTGAGCAGACTCAGAAAAAGCAGATCAGATATGTGTGTGTGTGTGTGCATGTATTTGTACGTGTGAATGGTTTGTGTGTGTGTGTGTGTGTACATGTATGTGTATGTGTGAATGGTTTGTGTGTGCATGGTGTGTGTCTGTGTGAGTGATTGTGTGTGTGTGATTGTGTGTTTGTGATTGTGTGTGTGTGTGTGAGAACAGATAAGAACTGTAAAAGCTGGCATAACCCACTGTCTATTGATCGACACGCTCCGTGATTCTTCAGAAACTAATTTTCTTGTTTCTCCACACCAGGTTAAGTGTGTTTGTTTGTGTGTGTGTGTGTGTGTGTGTGTGTGTGTTCCACATCAGGTTAAGCAAAACCAATTAAATTGCTATTGGCAGCGTGGAGGTGAACAAATATCACGTTTTTTAAAGGAAGCAAACAGACACGAGCAATCAAGCCCTCACACACCGCAAACACAATTCAAACACACATTACAAAGCTGTGAGCAGGACTAGGAGGCGGGATGATTACTACAGAACAGGGTCTGTGTGTGATGTGATGATGAGGAGACTGAGATGGAAGTTCGAGTTTCATCATTATGTCCGTGTATCAGATATTCCAGCCGTGAAATTGTGGTTGTTAATTCTGATTAACCTCTTTAGCATTAATCTATTACATTTGACGCCACATCAGGTTACGTGTGTGTGTGTGATTCATCTATTACATTTGACTCCACCAGCTTAAGTGTGTGTGTGTGTGTGTGTGTGTGTGTGATTAATCTATTACATTTGACTCTTGCTCAGCGCCTGGCGAATAATGGTGAACAGATCCAGACGACCCATCATCAGTCCTTTTTCTAACTCAGTGTGTGTGTGTGTGTGACTCTAGCTAAGCA
This sequence comes from Clupea harengus, assembly GCF_900700415.2. NCBI lineage: Eukaryota > Metazoa > Chordata > Actinopteri > Clupeiformes > Clupeidae > Clupea > Clupea harengus. The sequence goes on along the minus strand of NC_045171.1, from coordinate 22,387,633 downwards.
CCTGGATACATACGTACATTATCTGCCAGCTCACACACACACTGACAGGACAAACAGGGAGAGGAAAGTTAGAGTGTGTTGTTCTCTCTCTCTCTCACACACACACACACACACATACAGCCAGCAGCTGACAGACGAGTCGGTGTGTGTGTGTGTTTGAGGGCGACTTCATTTGTCTCCCTGACAATGCCTCCACCTCCTGATTAATAGACATCTGATGGATGTCCTGACCTTGTTTCCCTCTCACCGGCATCAATCCTCCAATGAGTAACACACACACACACACACACACACACACACACACACACACACACACACACACACACACCTCTGTATACTCACACACACACACACCTCTGTATACTCACACACACACACACACAAAACCTCTGTATACTCACACACACACACACACACCACACACACAAAACCTCTGTATACTCACACACACACACACAAGACCTCTGTATACTTAAACACACACACACACACAAAACCTCTGTATACTCACACACACGAACACACATACACACACAAAACCTCTGTATACTCACACACTCACACACAAAACCCCTGTATACTCAAACACACACACACACTTGTCGTCTGTGTGTCGATGCGAGTCGTCTGCCGGTGTCAGGAGTGTTTGTTGGATCTGATGATGTGTCATCTCTCTCCTCCTCATGATAAAGCTCTGAGACCCTAAGCGAGGAGGGATAGCGGGTGACACACGGTTACACCGCTCGAAACAAACGTATAGATTATCGTACGTAAAGGGACCATAAATGAGCCCTACCTTACAGGCCACCGTACTCCTACTCCACACTAGCGAGTCATTTAAGGGTTAGGGTTAGGCTACCTTACAGGCCACCGTACTCCTACTACACACTAGCGAGTCACTTAAGGGTTAGGATTAGGCTACCTTACAGGCCACCGTACTCCTACTCCACACTAGCGAGTCACTTAAGGGTTAGGGTTAGGCTACCTTACAGGCCACCGTACTCCTACTCCACACTAGCGAGTCACTTAAGGGTTAGGGTTAGGCTACCTTACAGGCCACCGTACTCCTACTCCACACTAGCGAGTCATTTAAGGGTTAGGGTTAGGCTAAATTACAGGCCACCGTACTCCTACTCCACACTAGCGAGTCATTTAAGGGTTAGGGTTAGGCTACCTTACAGGCCACCGTACTCCTACTCCATACTAGCGAGTCACTTAAGGGTTAGGGTTAGGCTACCTTACAGGCCACCGTACTCCTACTCCACACTAGCGAGTCATTGAAGGGTTAGTCATCTTCAGCTTTGCTCTGCCATTCTGTCGAGGGTGTCCCCATAGACTACCTACATTCATGAACAAATCCTCCTCCTAACTTCCTGATTGAAGCATTTGAACATGCAGGGTTTTTCCTGCATAGAGAAAATTTGGGCGCGCGCCTAAACCGTTTTCCCGAGCGCCTACAACAAATCCCGAGCGCCTAAGGCACCAAAAAAAGTCAGCGATAAAAAATAAATTCATGGCGCAATTCAGCTTAATGGTGTTTTGAGCCCTCACCGTCGACTTCAAGGCAGCAGCTTGTCCCACCTCCCACCCCCTGAGCCAATCATTGAAAAGAGGCTGCTCCAAACTTGCCAGTTTAGAGAATACTTGGTTTGAATTTGAGATTTGAGCAAGCAACTTAATGTAGCTAGCTTTTAGCTGTTTTAAACCAAGGCACTTCAAAAATGTTGTTTACAACCTGCTTACAAATCTGGTTAAAACCACTAGTGAAGGTGTTTTAGAATAATATTAATGCCATATACAATAACTGACTTTATGTTAACACCACTAATTAATGTTAGCTGTCTAATTATTTAGCGCAATGCTAGCATGCATCTACCGTAATTTGATTTTTAACCAAGGTAGCCTATTGTACTGCAAAATATTGATCGCGACCTGTTTACAAATCTGGTTAAAAAAATAAAGGTGACCTGTTATTTATAGATATGAATTATTTCGCTTAGGTGGTGGGATGCGCCTTCATCACGCGTGCAATGCATGTTCGAATATGGTCTCAATAGTATGTTTCAAGTATAGGCTACAGCCGAAACCTCGTTCTGTTTTGATCAATAGTAATCGAGTTGATAAGCTTGTCTTCTTGTCTGAACAATACGCAACTGTGAGGTGCGCGAATGGACAGAGCGGCCAACTGCCAATCACTCAACTTGCGTATGAATCCTGACTTCATCAGTCGGCGGTGATTTTGAGCATAACATTCCATTTTCAGTAGCCTATTCATGGCTTTCAATGTATTACAATATCTGCTATGTTGAGGACCTACACAGGTGTAGGCTATTATTTGATTTGTTTACCCGTTTGAACGAGTACCAGTAGACCGCAGGTCCTCGGGAGAGGCAGACAACCGCATTGGTTTATCAATGAAAGCTCAGCTCGTTTGGAGGAGAGCGGATATATTTGTGTTGCATCTCGAATTAATATTATCATTGATAAACCGGTGCGGTTGTAAACTGTCGTTCCGCTGCGAGGGCCAGCCCGACGTGCACGAATACACCTGTACAAATGCAAATGAAATGTCCACTCAAAATGCTGACAAAAGTTTGATTTCCAACGCAGCCTCCATCGGTGGGCCAATAGAAGTTAAACACACTATTAAACATATTTGTGGACAGTTTTAATAATAAAAACAAAAATAATGGTATGTGGGTTTGTATAATAAAAATGAATAGTAATAATAGATAAACTTGATTTTCATAATTTGTGTGTTCCATTTCTGACCACTGGTTAGTTCTAGATTCTATTGATATACATTTCAGTAGTTTGCATATATATGTAAAGAGGTAAACCTTAATAATCTTTGAACCATACATGATAGCACCATGGTGCTTGGACTATTGTCAATCTATTTGGATCTAAAGTGGAAGCAAAATGATTTCCTGAAGCATATCGTCATTATTTATGAAATGGTAAAATGTAAGCTACCAGGTGACATGGTAACACAGACTGCGCGCACATTTTTTTTTGGAGCACCGAAGACCCATTTTGACCCAGGAAAAACCCTGAACATGTTCCCATTTCATAAAGAGGTGCCGTTGCTATGGTTTCCCAAGTGTTCCAGCATGACTTGTGATATTAGTTTTCATTCACCCAAATTGTCACCTCTGGTGCTGCCCTCCTTCCCTCCCTCACACACACACACACACACACACAGACAGACCTGTTCAGGCTGAGGCCCCTTCCAGAAGCTCTGCACACACACACACACATGAAGATCTGCACTAACACACACACACACACACACATATGAAGCTCTGCACTAACACACACACGCATGAAGCTCTGCACTAACACACACACACAAAGCTCTGCACACACACGAAGCTCTGCACTAACACACACACACATGAAGCTCTGCACTAACACACACACACACGAAGCACTGCACACACACACACACAGACAGACCTGTTCAGGCTGAGGCCCCCTCCAGAAGCTCTGCACACACACGAAGCTCTGCACTAACACACACACACACATATGAAGCTCTGCACTAACACACACACACACACATCTGAAGCTCTGCACTAACACACACACGGATGAAGCTCTGCACTAACACACACACGAAGCTCTGCACTAACACACACACATCAAGCTCTGCACTAACACACACATCAAGCTCTGCACTAACACACACACGCATGAACCTCTGCACAACTCTGATTGATCATGATGTGTGTGTAAGGCCCTCTGACTGATCATGATGTGTGTGTAACTAAGGCCCTCTGATTGATCATGATGTGTGTGTAACTAAGGCCCTCTGATTGATCATGATGTGTGTAACTAAGGGCCTCTGATTGATCATGATGTGTGTAACTAAGGCCCTCTGATTGATCATGATGTGTGTGTAAGGCCCTCTGATTGATCATGATGTGTGTAACTAAGGGCCTCTGATTGATCATGATGTGTAACTAAGGGCCTCTGATTGATCATGATGTGTGTGTAACTAATCTATAACTTCTAACAGTACCCATGCTCTACCTGTGTGTGTGTATCTATTACAGTAGCCATGCTCTACCTATGTGTGTGTGTGTGTGTGTATCTATAACAGTAGCCATGCTCTACCTGTGTGTGTGTGTGTGTGTGTATCTATAACAGTACCCATGCTCTACCTGTGTGTGTGTGTGTGCCTATACCAGTAACCATGCTCTACCTGTTTGTGTGTGCTCTACCTGTGCCACAAAACCTGCTGATAATACTGATACTTTCAGTAGTTCACTTTGTTTTTTTTTTTTCTCTTCAGAATAAAATGCTTACATAACTGAAATGATCCATTCATGCATTAATGTGAAAGGGTATAAACTAGAGAGTGTGTGTGTGTGTGTGAGGTTATAAACCAGAGACCCTTTTTAATCATCGGCCATTTGATGGAAGGCCACAGAAGTCCATTAAAATCAGCCGAGAATTACGACCAGGAGTGAGTTGGGGTGGGGGCTACAGTCAGGGGGCTGGCCGATGGCCCTGAGGTGATTGATTGGTGCTGTCTGCGAGGGTTCTGTGTAACCGAGGGCAACAGCGGGCCATTGATCCGTGGAGTTTTAGTTCTGGGGATATGAGATGGAGACTCAGTATCGGGTCCAGACGGGAACCCTTTGGCCACCAGCACTGATCAATTATGATAATGATCCGACCAGCACTGATCAATTATGATAATGATCCGATCAGAATCCACTGAGAGCCTGCTGAAGGACTGTACTGCTGCCCACTCACTCTCTCTCTCACACACACACACACACACACACACACACACACATACATTTCCTGAGATGCATTTAAATTCTGCATTTCCATCTGGCTCAGAAGTTCACTAATGCTGGATTGATATTCAGGGCGGTTTCACAGCCAATAAAGTCTCTAAGGAAACTCTGTGGCACTTTCATTATGGGCTTAGCGCTCTGCTAACCGCTAACCATCCAGCTTCAGCTTCAGCGGAACCGCTAACCATCCAGCTCCAGAGGAACCGCTAACCATCCAGCTTCAGCGGAACCGCTAACCATCCAGCTTCAGCGGAACCGCTAACCATCCAGCTTCAGCGGAACCGCTAACCATCCAGCTCCAGAGGAACCGCTAACCATCCAGCTCCAGAGGAACCGCTAACCATCCAGCTCCAGAGGAACCGCTAACCATCCAGCTCCAGAGGAACCGCTAACCATCCAGCTCCAGAGGGAGTCTGACGCGGGGGTAGGGGCCAGTTAAAGGCTAGAGTTCCCTCCAGTCTCCTGCTCATCTCCTCTCCAGTCTCCTGCTCATCTCCTCTCCAGTCTCCTGCTCATCTCCTCTCCAGTCTCCTGCTCATCTCCTCTCCAGTCTCCTGCTCATCTCCTCTCCAGTCTCCTGCTCATCTCCCCTCCAGTCTCCTGCTCATCTTCCTCTCCAGTCTCCTGCTCATCTCCTCTCCAGTCTCCTGCTCATCTCCTCTCCAGTCTCCTGCTCATCTCCCCTCCAGTCTCCTGCTCATCTTCCTCTCCAGTCTCCTGCTCATCTCCTCTCCAGTCTCCTGCTCATCTCCCCTCCAGTCTCCTGCTCATCTTCCTCTCCAGTCTCCTGCTCATCTCCTCTCCAGTCTCCTGCTCATCTCCTCTCCAGTCTCCTGCTCATCTCCCCTCCAGTCTCCTGCTCATCTTCCTCTCCAGTCTCCTGCTCATCTCCTCTCCAGTCTCCTGCTCATCTCCTCTCCAGTCTCCTGCTCATCTCCTCTCCAGTCTCCTGCTCATCTTCCTCCACGTGTCTTTGTCCTCCTCCTACTACTCATCGGGGAATCTGCAGCTCCTCAGACGGAGAGCTTTCACACACACACACACACCTGTCACATAACACTCCTCAGGCCGAGAGCTTTAACACACACACACACACACACACCTGTCACATAACACTCCTCAGGTCGAGAGCTTTAACACACACACACACACACCTGTCACATAACACTCCTCAGGCCGAGAGCTTTAACACTCTCACACCTGTCACATAACGCTCCTTAGGCCGAGAGCTTTAACACACTGACACCTGTCACATAACGCTCCTCAGGCCGAGAGCTTTTCTTCAGTCTGACAGAGAGGCCTTTGTTTCAGAGGCTGGGCCCTCGCTTTGTGCACCTGAAGAGGAGAGCTTAAACACACGCACACACACACACCTGTCACATAACACACACGTGTGGAGGAGAGAAGAAAGGCTGCTGCCCTTGATGGAGTGCCAGTTTCACACAAAACGACATCTCTCTCTCACGCACACACACACACACACCCCATCTCTGGTCCCATCACACACACACACAGTTATACAAATGTCCCAAGTGGGACCCATAAGTTTTTTTGTCACCATGTGGGATCCACCATTTTTGTTTCCCAATATTTTGGCTTTCATGAAAATTATGAGATTTGTCCTTAATTTGTATCTACTAGTGTAGCACTACACTGTAGCAATGTAAATACAATGCTAGCATTGCGCTAAATAATTAGACAGCTAACATTAATTAGTGGTGTTAACATAAAGTCAGTTATTGTATATTGCATTAATATTATTCTAAAACACCTTCACTAGTTGTTTTAACCAGATTTGTAAGCAGGTTGAAAACAACATTTTTGAAGTAAAGTGCCTTGGTTTAAAACAGCTAAAAGCTAGCTACATTAAGTTGCTTGCTCAAATCTCAAATTCAAACCAAGGTCTTTGTCGTGGCTGATCATTCCATTTCTTTTTGTGATCAATATATTTTCTGAGACTGATTGTAAAGAAAATCTGATAGTATTTATTGTGGTCGTTAATGTCACAATAAGGAGACGTCCATGGTCAAGCTCGATCTCAGCGCATGTACTGTTTTCTTGGTACTATTTAAGCCTCGTTCTTGTGGGGCGTTGTCCCATATTAATTACCCTAATCATCTGTATTTGGTCTTGTATTGACTACCCCCAGGGAATCTATTTTCTGAGGCCACCTTTGACCTGACAACTGTCTCTTCAGAGAGCCAGACTTCTTGTCTACTGTATACTTGGCACTTCTTACTATTCTAAGAGTTCTTTACTGTAAGCATGTCCTTATCTGGTACAAGTGTCCTTATCTATTCCTGTACTGTACCTTGCGCTGAGACCCAGTCCATTCCATATTTACCTTAACATAAAAAATAAGCAGCCTCTGTCCAATGGTTGGCTCAGGGGTGGGAGGTGGGATGCGCCTTCCAGGCAGCTGCTGCCTTGAAGTCGACGGTGAGGGCTCAAAACACCATTAAGCTGAATTGCGCCATGAATGACAGCTTTTTTTTTAAAAGTATTTTTTTATCACTGACTTTTTTTTTTGCCTTAGGCGCTCGGGATTTATTGTAGGCGCTCGGGAAAACGGCTTAGGCGCGCGCCCAAATTTTCTCTATGCAGGAAAAACCCTGAATATAATTGTGCCACATGTCATCTGCTTCCTCCATACACAGTTACAATCATGCCAGGATCCACTTTTAAAATTTGCATTTCATGCCAAACACGCATCTGGGTGGCATGCAAGAGGTGCAAGGTTTGTGGTGCTCAACAGCCAATGAAGGTTGCCCTGGAAAAGGTGAAGGCCAGGGCCACAAAGCAGTGGGTGCAGAAGACCATCCAAGGCCACAATGTCCCCAAGATTCTTGACAAGGCATCAGCCCTGGTGAGTTTGTAAGCAACTGATTAACAAGGGTTAAAATGTGTTTTAAAAATACACCCATGTAGGTTGTGAATAGGAAGTTCAACAACAAGTGTTTGAAATGACTTAACCGTAAGAAACTATAAGAAATGTCTATCACATACACAATGTAGTGCTTACTCTTTCAGTCACTTAGGAAGTGACTCTAGCTTTCAACCAAGAGAAGATGTCATCAGGTGGTGTCCAGCTTTCATTGGGCATTTGAGCCCTGAACCACAGCGCCCTTGAGAAGATGTCATCAGGTGGTGTCCAGCTTTCATTGGGCATTTGGGCCCTGAACCACAACGCCCTTGAGATGGCGGGTCGGCAGTGATGGCCAGTACTGGGAATAGCCAGGCCTGCCATCCCTTGTCCCTGCACTTTTGGACCAGGTCCTGGTACTTGGTGGCTTTCCTCTCTGAGGCTTCGCCGCATCCGTCTTCCCACGGGACGGTCAATTCAATCAGGATGATCTTCTTGGCCTCTTCTGACCAAATGACCATTTCAGGCCTCAGGGAAGTTTGGACGACCTGGGGAATGTGTGGTTTCCTTCCCAGGTCTACCCTCATCTCCCATGCTGGTGCTGTCTGAAGGAGGCTCTTCTTGGTCCTCTTGGAGGATGATGGTTTCTCCCCCTCCCTATGGCCTGGATAGATGGTGTTGGTCTCGATTGAGGTTGGTGCTTTTTCCGTCTTTCCTGCTCCAAGAAGTCTGCTAGTGCACTTCAGCAGGCTTTCTGCCCGTTCCACTTCTGTGACTGCTGCCCATTTGTGACCGGATCTTGTGGGGACGCATACGCCTCTAACCATCTTGTCGGTGGAATCTCTGAGCATCATCACAACCCTGCACTTTACCACCTTGAACTCCTCAACCACTGATGATAGGGGTAGCTGTAGCTGTCCCGACCTGATATAGAGCCCTACTGACATGAAGCTTGGTGGAATACCAAGCCACTTGCGGAGATTTTTGTTAACTTTTCTCTCGATTCCTTCAACCGCTGTCATACGTATTTCATAAACTGTCAGCAGCCACAGGAGTCTTGGTAGCAGGCCATGTTGGAACAGCCAGGTCTTGAACTTGCCTGGTAGGTCTGAGCTCTCTATCTTTTGCGTCCACTCTTCAGCTTGCTTCTCGGTCCTGGAAACACTGCCTCTGTCCTTGAGCGATGAATCGAACCACTTGCCATGGCATTTTATTGGGTTCTCCTAAATTGATGGTATGGCTTCCCCCTGGATTTGAAGCTGGAACCTGTTTGTAACTTTACCATTACTGATCACCATGCTTCTTGACTTCTTTGGCTTGCACTTCATTCGAGCCCACGTTGCTACATCGTAGAGTGCCTTCAGGATCCACCTTGTTTGCACATGGGTTGCTGTTGTAATGGTGAGGTCATCCATCCAAGCCTCTTAGTGGAGGTTGGCGAATACCAGACTCCATTATTGGCCCTCTGGATTCCATCACTGCTGCTACTGTGATCCCCATTTCCAGGTCCTCCTACTGGTTTGTAAAGTGGGTGGTCTGGAACCGTAACTTGAATCCACTGAAGTAGGTGGTGATCGTTCCCCTGATGTTTTGGGGGATATGGTAATGCTCCATGGTATGTGGAAGTATTTTTGTGTCAATGAGACATTTTCATGAAGGGTTTGTAAAACATTAAATATTTTGTGTTCTTGTATTGTCTATAAATATGGAAAAATACAGTGCCTTGCAACCTATTCTTCTACATGTTATCTTGCAATATTGTGTAGATTATTCTGTTCATTCTAGTTTCAATTCCTAGAACTGAAGAACATTTTAAATAATAACTATTTTTCAGTTTTTAATGTATTCATTTTTTATGATGGGAGACAAATCACTTATTATACTGTTGGACCCATTAACATGGTGATGCCTTTCAGGGGGGGTTGAATACTTTTGCATGGGCGCTGTAGTTAAAAAAAAGCTATGAAGAAAGCTTTGCATGGAAATGTTTACTAAACAATTTAAAACATATCCAGTGCAGTCAATCCAACTGATGGGAATTCAGAGATTTCCTGAGCAACTGTAACATTTATTCTACAGGTGTTCCAAATGCAGCAAGTGGGCTTGTGCCCACTCCTGTTGTTCTGCCGCATTAAAGGCACAACTGTTAAAGCGGATGTTTCGACAACGATGATATTCGAAACAGATGAAGAAAGAAAGGCTCTTGATCATATTAAGACCATATTCGAGCGTCTTGTGACAACAGGTTTGAGCCTTGACCATATGTTTTATCATGTACCATTCTCAGACAAGCACTGTAATTCATTGAAGTGCATAATTGACATTAACCATTAAATGTTAAAATACACACTATGCTTATTCTGTCATGGAAACACGATATATGTTTCACTTTTTTATTGTAGTGGTAGCTCGATCCGCTACACCTGGGACATCTGCACCACCTCCCTCTGCTTAACCGGGGACATCCTCAAAAGTTATTAAACAAAGCGGAGCAGACGTTCCACTGCACCTGTTCCACAAAAGAGGTGCAAACCAAAAGGTAAAAGTGCTCTTATATTTAATTGTGGGAAACAGCTCTATGTGCATGTGTGTGTGTGTGCATGTGATGTGTGTGTGTGTGTGCCCTATAACTACCCTTTTCTGAAGCAATGACACAAAATAAATGTCTTTACCTCATTTTTTGCTCTGCAGATTGTGACGTGCATCCGTCAATGGAGACTTTTGGTGTGAAATTAGTTTTAAAGCGGAGGCTGTCCAGTGAGGTAAAAGACTCCTACGGTTATATGGTCCAAATAACATAGCTAGCCATTTTATATACTTCATACTATACTGTCCAGGTTTAATTCAGTTAATTGGGCCTAATTGAGCCTAATTAGCGGTGTGTGACAATTTTACTAATGTATGTTTTTCTTTTTTTGAACATATTTTTATTCAATATTGGTAAGGCATTAGGAAAAGGGGAAAAGACTGCCACAGAAATGAAAGCAGCAGTTAAGAGTTTTGGTCTAAAATCTGAAAACACCAAGAGTCCAGTTGGCACTGATACAAACTTGCTGACATGCTAACTGGTGTCTTCTGGTAATGTAATTGGTGATATAATAAGCAATTTTGCGCAGTGAAAGCTTTTCTTACATTTACGTGGGGTGTTCTGTTCTGGACCACTAAACTACATAAGGTTTATAGAAGGTACATAACCATATACCATCAAAATGAATTTCAGGACGCACCCAAAAACAGTTGCCTAAAAGAGCATACCTCAAAAAGTAACAAATTGTGGCATAGTGTTACTGTAAATACCTGATGTTGGTCTTTCATTTGTTTTTTGTTGTTTTCCCTAGGGTAAGGAGGAAGCATTTGTGAGGTGGATGCCATGTCCAAAATGGTACGCAGTAGAACGTTGGTCATCACATCTTATCCACAAACATTGTGTCAGCAAACAGTGGTAGTTAGGAATGTGCCAGGCGAGGGATAATGGACAAAAGAAAATGACGCACACCGCAGTGGTTGTCACACCAAGGGCAATATTTTTCTCTTCCATTGTTCATTTTACACCAGTCACCACACTTACATATGTTTTATTGTCAGTGTCTTGGTTTTACATGTGTTTAGATGTTTTCATTGTACTAATTGCTAAGTGACCTTGTAAATCTGTAACTGAAAGGCACTATATAAAATAAGTTATAATTGTTTTTGTTATTATTATACATGCATTATTATTATTATTACACTGTGTCTTACACATTGGTACATGAATCATTGAGTCACAAACCAACTTAATCAACCTTTTAACATTTTTTTCCTTCTCTTTTAGTGGAATAAAATGGCATGACTCCTGGGTGTCGAGTGAGGAATTCGAAGAGCCATGAGTGTGTTGTACTAACAATAATAATACTTATTTGTATAGCACCTGTATAGTTTTGTTCAACATTTACAGTTTTTTGTTCCAAAGTTTCCAAGTTTCGTTCAACATTTACAGTTTTTTGTTCCAAGTTTCCGGAATATTATGCATGTGTGTGTGAGTGTGTGTGTGTGTGTAAAGATACATTTTGTGTTATTTTGAAAAGTCTATTATTATAATAAATTATTTGAGCTCTCTGTATTGTTGTTATATGTCGATGGTGGCAATTATTTACATGGCAGGAAAATGCTAGCAGAGTATGGGGTAGAATAAGTGGGTGACAGTGTGGCGGGTGTAGGCCGAGATTTTCTACAAGTAGATCAGGTGGAGAGACTACAACAGCATCCCACGGTGAAGATTGTCTAGTGTCTACTCCTAGTGTAGACTAAGTGAGCGGGTAGAATAAGGCTGCCAATATGCGGTCTTCACCGCTTACATGAGCTAAGCCTTGTGAGTGCAAAGATAATGTTGAAGAGGAAGATTAGTACAGTCCAGTCAAAGACCCCCCTTGATTGTGACAACCCTATGACTTTTGCTCAAACTTCAGGCCAACCATTTTCATTTGTACACAACATACAATAAATGTTAGTTCTAGGTACCATTCTGACCTTTGTGATGCCACCCTCGAATCAGAATGTAAAATTTGATATATCCACGTCTGCTATAGGGGGAGGCTTGCCCAGTGAATATTTTGTGTAATTCACAACGTAACTAAATTGATTGACACTGGGAAAGTGTTTGTTTGTTATCAAATATAGTAAATGCTCAATCGTGTAATAAATACAATGGAAGTTGTATATTAGCATCAGCTAATTGTGCAGTATTCATAAGCAGTGTCGCCGGATAGAACCAAACCGGATGTGTATTTGTTATCCTTTTTGGAGTTGCACTGGGCCTAAAGAGCCACGCTGGAATATTTTGCTGGAACGCAGTCTAACAAATGATTGACTTAAAGCGGTGTCAAATAAATATCTGATAGGCTTAGGTTAGGTTCTATCATTGGTTAAAAACGTATACAAGGCTCCATGTGCTGGCCACGTCATCTCTATGCTGCTGGCTACATTGACAGAAAGTTAACACAGAAGAAAACGTGCCAAAACGTCAGATGTCGAATGAACCAAAGAACATTTGAATTTTATTTCAAAAAGCAGTCCTTTCATGGCTTCTGCACTCTCTGTCGCTGTGATGTTGACATACGCAGTCAGGGTAAAGCTGCCATTGAAAGACATGCGGGAACAGAGAAGCATAAAAGTAACAGACGTGCCACAGGTATCTCTTCACTCAATTTTTTTTCGAGAAAGTACGTCGCCGTTGGGTAACAAAATCTCCGCTGCTGAGCTGAGTAAGGTTTACCCTGCGATAAAGCACCACCAGTCGTACCGAGAGATATTTTGTGATTCGCCCATAGCTAAGGGGATGATGTGTGGCCGAACTATAGCCCAGGCTTTGTGTGCGAATGTCCTAGCGCCCTACTCTGTACAGGTACATACAGATTACACCCTGCACAGACAAGAAGTTCCTTGGAGACTCTTGGTTGAAGCCAGGAAAAATCAGAAGTAATGCAAATAGAGAATCAACTATTTGGTGAGTACACTAGTCTGATGTGTTATTTCCCAAACAGACATACACTATGATAATGTTGTGTCAGTGGCATCCACTTGATATGCATGCAGTCTGTTTTCAGAAACCCCAAGCCAGTATCAAGGCGCCCCCCTCTTTTATATATATAAACCGGTCCCACCTCTGTCGAGTTCTTTGCCAACAAGAGAGTCATCTCGAGGATCGGAATCGACTTTTAAAGAGTGAGTGTTTCGTTGTTATATGTGTAAAGTAGCAAGTCTGTTTCATGTCAATAATAAGCAAGTATCTGTTAGTTCATGTCTGCTATTTCAAAGCAATAACAATAATGATAATGATTAATTTGTAACAATTTTTTTAACAGATCATGGCAGGTAAAAAATGCCCTCTCTGTGGCCTGCTCTATAATGATCTGAGATTACACCTTCGAAACAGCCATAAAGTAGTGAACAAAGAGGAGTCAAAGCTTCTGGTTAAAGTGTCCAATTTTCGGTAAGTATTTTGCTTCATTTCTTAGTCATTCAAAATTTCGCAGAGGTTCCAGACGACAAGCACAATCCTTCAAACGCTGGACCTGGATCTCGTGAAGGCTGTAGCCTTGATTCGATCACTGATAGATTTCGTTCAGGATTTGCGCAACAGCTTTGAAGAACTGGAACTGGCCGCCAATCGCATGTCTTATAGCGAACAGTACAGGTCAGAAACAACGCGCCAAGTGACACGAAAGGAGAGAGCCGATGAAGCAGGCACCCCGGATGATCACATCCTCACTGGTAGCGCAACATTTCGGGCTGAGGAGTTTTATGTAATCATTGCAATCGATGCAATGCCTATGGAGAACTCTCCGGTCAATTTGGGTTCTTGACTAATCTGCATACCCTGTCCACTGTTGAGATGCGCACAGCCTCTCGCAATCACAGCGCAGACCTGCAGCCCGAAATTGAAGATGAGCTTATCCAGTTTGTTTCATTGTGTACGAACATGGCCACCGATCTCTCACCCAGTAACATGATGAGGCTCCTAAAAGAACAGCAGCTACAATGTGATATTGTATTGAGGATTTATCTGACCCTCCCTGTGTCAAATGCTACCGGTGAAAGATCGTTTTCGAAGCTTATAAAGCTTCGGACTTATAAAAAAAAACGTCTTCGGACGACCATGACGGACAAGATTGAACTTCTTGACTGAGATGTCAACCGAGTTTGACCTGCTTCGCCAAATTGACTTCAATGATTTGATTCGTGACTTAGCCTTCTAAAAAAGTAGACGAGTGGACTTAAACAAGTCCCACACTTCTTATCTAGCCTATGTTCTTTTCAGTAGGCTGCCACAGCCTGATAATTAAATTGTTCAATCGAGTTGTGTAGTTATGTGTTCGCTGGGCTGTGTGACATTGTGGCTGGCTAGGGCTGCATGTTACAATGTATCACAGACTGATACAATGTATCAATGTGGTGGCTTTAGGGCTGTGTGCGTCCCCGCCAGACGGCAAGGCTACAATGGTTCATGAGTTCGGAGTACGGGAGAGTTGCACATTTTATAGGCTGACCTTGGCTACTGCTGGCAGCATTTTTCAAGCCTTAGTTGAAGTAATTGATGGTAATGATATAATATTTCATGGTTGATGTTTTTTGTGCATTGCCTTACGTTTGTAGGCTACTTGTTTTTGGTATGTTGGTACAATTGTTATGTTGGTTATAGGCTACAGTTCCACAAAATAAATGCACATTTCTTTTTTACATTATGTCTGTTATAATTTAATTACCAATCCCTCTCTCTAATTTATATTAATAAAAATAATAGTAATAATAATAATAATAATAATTATATATATATATATTTTAAATCTTTGGCGGGCGGGCCTCGGGGAGGCTTCTGCCCCGGGCCCCAGATGACCTTAACCTGGCTCTGTATGTCCCCTGTGCTGCCCATTCTTTAAATCTGGTCGGAGTATTGAAGCCTGCAGCAATGTAGTTGGCAAATATTTTGACTTGTTACAGTCTCTATATACGTTCACCTCCGCATCCACGCATCGCTGGGGCACAGTATTTGGAGATTCAAATGTGCGCATCAATCTCACTCTTAAATCTTTCTCCACTACACGCTGGAGCTGCCGTGCTGACCCAACAAAAGCACTTTGGGAAAATTACCAAAAGATACATGAGAGACTTAGGGCATTGTCTACGGATGACACAGAAAAAAGGGACACGCGCTCTGTGCACAATTGGAGACATTGGAGATGGCGTTCATGGCCAAGTTTTGGGATACTATATTATCAAGATTTCAAGCAACCAGCTCTATTTTGTAGCGAGGTGATATAGCCCTTGTAACTGCAGTTAGGGCACTTGAATCCTTGCGAGATTTTCTGGCTGCACAGAGACTTTGACAGTTTTGAGAGGGCCGCTCTGAGTGTACCCGGCGTCAGCCAGACGTACAGACATGACAGCCATCGCAGTAGGAGACGCAAGATTTTTGCTGACGTGATGAGCTTGATGAAAGACGCAAGTTTCAGGTAGAGACCTTCAATGTTGCCATCGACACGCTTACTCAGCCTTGGACACCGTCTGGAGGCCTACAGGCACCTGTGCAGTTTGTTCAGTGTGCTTTTCTGTGAAAAGTCTGAGTCCAATGCCTCAGTGATTGAGAAGGCTAAAGTTCTGGCATCTGCATACCCATCTGACCTAGATGACAGTTTAGGTGATTCAGCTCAGATCATTTATTAAGCCTGAAGATGACAAGCCCAAAAGGACTGCTCTGAATAACTCTAGATTGTGGCCTGCAAAATATGTTTCTGAATGTTTATGTTGCGCTGCGGCTATTTCTGACTCTACCCGTCTCTAATTGCGAAGGTGAGCGGTCATTCTCCGTCCTGTCCAGGATTAAAAATGAATTGAGGACTAAGATGACACAAAAACGCCTCAAGGCACTTTCTCTCATGGCAATTGAGAGCGAACTGATAAAAACACTGGACTTTGATGATGCCATGGATGATTTTGCACGAAGCAGAGCCAGGAAAAAATGCATTGCTTAAGGTAAGACTATTTTATGATTAATTTAGGCTTATAAAGACTTCCTGTGTTTGCTATATGTGACACCATGGCTTGCTGTCAATTGATTTTAGAATTGGTTTTTGTTAATATTGGAGGTAGCTTAAATGTATCTCTTATTTGTGGTTGAAAGCGGTGTGTTTTGTTAATTTGCTGTTTAATTTAAAATTTAAGTATTTGAGTAACTCGAATAATTCGATTACTGTCACGCTTTGCCCTTTTGGGTCTGCCTCACTCAAACGCTTGTCTTGACTTTGAACTGTCCCTCTCCCTCTCCCTCCGGTCTGCAGGAGGAGCCGTCTGGTCTGTTCTTGACGTTGAGCTCACTCGCTTCTCTGCTTGCTTTGGCCCTGCAGCTACTGGGGCTGGCTGCAGCACCTGTTATCCTCAGCTCCCTTTCTGCCATTTTTGCACTACACATACACTAAGCTAATCTGCACTACATTTTGCGCTTCACCTTTTCTTGCTTCTCAGTTATGAATTTTTGTAAGTAGTTCATTTAATAAATTATCTTTTGAATTTAAACCTTAACTCGGTGTGGTCTCCCTACTATGTTATTTCCACTTTAAGCCGTGTGGTTGTAACGATTACAAAAAATGTTCTTTCTTAATCCGTCCATGCCAGTGACTCTTTGTTGAGTGGTTAATTGAAAAAATAAACAAATTGGGTGCATTGCGTCAGGCACTGTCAAGAACATAGAGGAACAGAAAAATAAAGAAACAATTATAATACATATAGTCTAAGAAAAAAGGTTGTGTAAAATTGATCTTTGGCGATGAAAAGTCAGGGGGCAGGGGCACACACGAATATTCTTTCGGGGCCCCAGAATTCATAGAAACAGCCTTGCCTAAGAGGGAACCTTCAACATAGTATAGTCAGGAAAGACAACTTGCCTCTAACTTGGTGGCAGGGCAGATTTTAAAGAAATGTCGGCTCCAGAAATACGCTTAAAAGTGTCTTAGGCTTCACCCAAAGACGATGGAAATCTATAGGGGGAAATCCATACTCCTTCACAAAAAAGAAATGTGTTCGCTCAGGAGAGGAATTAAAAAATCTTGTGAAAGACTTATACAACAGAGACGACGTGAGCCATGTCACCACAGGGAAAAGGCAGACTGTAACACGGAACAAGGTCAAGATGCAAAAGAGATTCCTGATGGACACCCTGACACCCAAACGTCCCTTCTAATTGTTCAAGTTACGCCTCCATTGTGCTGCTTTAAAGGGTATAAGAACTGAGCTGCCAAAAATAAAACTAGCAGTGGCAAATACCATCAAGTCTTCAACCATCAATTGTATGGATAATCAACAATTCTTGTGCAGAAAAATAATCATGTCTGCTTTCTACGGAAGGATATGAGATCTCTCAGGACTTATTGTGTCTCCAGCCGTGGAGAACACTCTCTCAGATGGGGTGGAGGATGCCCAAACACACAGATGGGACTCAGCCAGACCTGACAGCAGGGGTAAAGTGTCTCTCTGGTTCCACCACCAAAGGGTGCCGTTATTCGTAGAGGGGATAGAGGGCAGACTTCTGTACAACTGGACCTCTTGATGCACTCTCTGGGCCATGGAAACAGGGAGCTGTTGTTGCGGGGACTGCAATTCACGGTCCTTCTCTTCAAAATGTTCCTCCAAGGCTGTCTTTTTTCTCTGCTTTACAGCTGGTGTCTGATATTAAATGGACATAACCAAATGGTTTGGATTAAATTAAATAATCTAAAAATCCATGTTATCCATCATCATCATTTATCAAAATGAGCTGAATTTACATAGTCATCTTCTTCGTCCTCTTCATCCCCCTGGCTCTGTGTCTCTCCTTGCTCTGAGAAGAAATTCACCATGTAAGAGCCACAGAGCCAGAGAGAAATGTCTCACAATAGAAATGTGCTACAATCAAAGGGATTGTCAAATTAAAATACCTCATCTGCAGCTGCCTCTGAGTTTGCTGCCACTGCTGCTTCCCTGACCCGATCTCATCCCTATCCAGTTTGGATTTGAATCTGGGGTCTAACGCGGTGGCCTCCTCCAGGAATGCCTGGACATCAGCATCCTTAAGTTTAAAAAGATGGACAGACAACACAAAATTAGGGGTAAATGTTACTGAATATGAATTTCATTTAGTGTATATGATTAACTGTCATATTATTAATAATAAACTAATAAATGTCAGTCACTATACCTGGTAGCGTTGTGAAAGATCGTTCCAAATGTTCTCTTTAACGGTCCTCACGAATGCAGAGTCATCTGCCTGCACTGTGTAATGTGTCTGCCACTTCTGGAGGATAGGCAGTATCTGGCCACAGGTTGGACTTTTGTCACTGGAGACAGCGAGTGTCGACGTGTAATGCTTCCACATCAGCAGCACAAACTCCTTGTTACGACTTGGTGGTGAGGTACAGAACTCAAATGCACGACTCAGCACTCAGGAGTAGAATTAAGGGGTTAACGTTTTACTTAACAAGGTTCGGTACACGGGTAGACAGTCCAAGAGCAGGCAAACAAATCCAAATGGGAATAGGCAATAGAGAAGTCGTTGTACAGTCCAAGGTCGGCAACACTAGAAACTTAATTAAATAATCACGGAACTTGAGACACAGCGAAAACACAGAAAAACCAACACATAACATTAATGACGAAGACTCAACGAGTAACAAGAATACATGGACTACACACACACACACACACACACCAGATAACGAGGGACAGGTGAGAACAATCAAGGTGGGGCAGACAATGAGACACAGGTGGACTAAACAAGGGGAATTAACAGGACACAGGAGAAACCAATCAGACTAACAAACCGGGTGATGATTGGGAACAGGTGAGGGGTGGAGACACGGACAACAACAAGAGGGCACATGGCATAAACAAACAAACACAGGAAAGCACATGGAGGGAACAAGGAAGCACAAGGACTAGACACAGGAAGGAAACAATGGCAGACAGGAAGTAACATAAAATAACTAAAGGGAAACAAAGTAAAAGCACAGACAAAACAGCACAGACCTGACACTCTTCTGCTTTCCTCAAGTCCTCCTTGCCCATTTTGGCCAGTCTGCAATATAACAAAAAACTATTATATATATTTAGTCCATCAAGTTTTAAATAAGCCATATTATTATTTATTTATTTTTAAAAACAGTGTTACTTACTTATCCTTTTCCATGGACTTTCTTAGCCGTAGTTCTATAGCTGCAGCTTGGATGGCAGAAAACTGCTCACAGAATCTTTCCATCATCAAAAACAGAGTTCCATGTGTCTTCACATCGAAAGGGGCGCATGTGCTTTGGGAGCTCTGAAAGGCAAACACACACAAAAGTTTACAATAAACAATATTATACTACAAGTAGTTTATCATTTTAAATTGATCATAATCTGTTCATTACATTAACATATGTATGTTGGCGTACTTGGCTATGATCTAAAAGAAAGTATTTTAAATGTGTTCTTACTGAGGAGTTCTTGCTTCTCCCTGAGGATTACTTTGGCCATGTGGGATCTCGTCATCCATACAATCACAGAACGAATCCTTGCCACCCAGTTGGAAATCGTATTACAGTTGTACAGCTTCTGAGCTCCCGAGGTTTAGTGTGTGCGCGAAACATGGCAACTTGTAGAGTCTTCACTAGGGTTGCCACCTGTGTCTGACAAAACCTGGACATATCGATGACACGACATACCACGGCCCACCTGCATCTTTGCACTGACTTTGTTCCCACAGTCAGTTGACGGGTAGCTGTGACCATGTCGCACACCATATGAAGTAGCTGTTAATTCGGCAACAGAAACTATGTCTGCTGAACTTTTTGTAATCACGAATGATGAAATTGCCTAGGTTTGTCTGGTAACTTGGACACGATTCTGATTTTGTTTTGTTTTAGCATGGTCATCCAAAGCAGATTTCCCTTCTTGCTTAACGAGAATCTTAACTGAGCACAGGGCTCATGTAGCAGAAAGTGGATCGCCTGGGTGGGTATTAGCCATTTGGAGTAATTTACGTTTTTCTTCCAGTCATTATTAAAACAAGTGTTACGTTTCATTTTCTTTTTAACTGGCCTGCCAGTCCCAGTAGTGCCGTCCTCGTCCTCAGAACCTAGTTACAGTAACGTGCAGCAAGTGATTCAACCTCCTCTTTCACACGCCCTCCGATAGCAAGCGTCAGTTGAATGGATGCACGAGCGAGATAGGCTATGCTACGTCACATCCCTTGTGGCCGTGCGGTCTGCGCACGAGAGAGATTGAGCACAATGAGATACAACGCATATTTTGAGTGTATGGAGGCGCAGGAAAAAATATTTTATGATCAGGAATGTTCATGTTGACAAAGCCCATAAAAAATGAAAATTTAGAAATTTTCCAGGACAGGCTACAAAAAAGAAGGACAATCCCGGTAAACTGCCTTGGTTTTCAGGACTTTTTCCTTATTCTGACCATCCCTGACATAGTGCAGCGTTACTGTGCGGTAATGGTCTTGACTGAAACTCGTCCATCCATCAGCAGTGATGGATGCCTTTTGAAAAGCTTCAGCTCTGACATAAGATTCTTCTTTTCAACCTCATACCAAGCAGGGATCAGTTGGTTTGCCAAACTGTCTCTGTTTGGGGCTTTATACCTTGGGTTGAGAATCTTTGTCATCTCCCTATAGAAAATATATAGTGGGATGAAGGAATGAAACTGATCTATGCTGGTTAGAAAAACAAAACGCAACTTTGACATTTTATTTTAGCTGGCATGTCAGACAAAATACAACAAATTTAACCTACCGAAAATCTGGGACATCTACCGTAGTAAAAGGGTGCAAACCTTTCACCACAAACGTAGTCACTGCTCGGTGACATTCGTTAATCCTCTCCTCTGTCATTTTATTTTTCCCTTCCTCGGTCAAAGGACAGGCTAGAGGTGCAAGACCTACTAGCTGCAGCCTCTGACCCAGACCGACTACCGGCCTCTGAACCGGTCTGACTCTGAACGTCATCATCATCTAAATTAAATGGATGAAAATTATTATTTATATAGTGAAAGCTGGTTTACACAATGAAACAAATGGCACTAACACAATAGACAGGGTCTGGAGGAGTTTACCTTCGATAGTAAGAGATGAAGCGCTAACGTTAGCCGCGCTGCTGCATGCATCGAACACATGACATTCCTGTAACGTCATTCCATGCTGTGTGCTCAAATGCTTCTGCATATTCGTCAAATTTCCTCCCTTCGACGAAATAGACTTTTTGCATGTGTTGCCCTGTTGTCATCTGGTCGTATGAAATGCAACCAAACTTTTAAACGCTTCGGCCTAGTCGCCATGTTTGCTGCAGTCTGAACAAAACAAGTTTGCGCATGCGCAACGGCACTGGGAACCGATAGCGGAATCGTTAAGGAATTTGGCTGATGATTCCAAGGAATCGGTCCACTGGGAACCGGTTCTCGATTCCCATCCCTAACTACAGGTTGTGCCACTACCAAGGGTGCTCTTGGTCACTGCCTTGTCTCTACCCCGAGTGTCCGTGCACATTCAAAACCACAGGTGCGTTGAAGTGTCATTTGTCAAGAGCACACAGAGCAATTCCACAACAAGCAGCCCAGTTGGGTTTTACATGTGAAACCTGCGATTTTAGAGAGATTTGTTCACCGAAAACGTTTTAAGCCACATGAAATGTCACTTGAGGAGACATTAATCTGTGACATGTCCTTTTAGAAATTGCACGGTTCCAACCAACATTCTTTCTACTTTTAGTAGCCACATATCAAGGAAACATAAGACATATTCCCTTGAGGATTTTAGTCTATCTGTGACACCTCAGCAAGAAGTGTCAGGCAACTGTGAAACAGTCTTGTCTGCTGAAGATGATCCTTCCATTGATCCAAATTTTGCTTTGATCCTTTTGTGAATTAAACGACTTATACTGAACCAGTGGACTTTCAGAAACTTGAACACAAACTTGCCTCATTGCTGCTGTACATGCAGACTATATTGCGCATCACAAAAAGAGCAACTCAGGAAATATTGGATGGTTTTGGTGACATAGTGTCATTCACAAGGCTTTCCGCAAAGGAACTGATCAAAGATATTTTAAAGCGGTGTGATAATATTGGTGATGCATTAGCTGAGGAGCTATCTGAACAGATAATTGAGGCTATACGTAATACGGATCCTTTACATGCCAGCACTGCAGAAAAAGGCAGCCTTTCAACAGAACATAGGCGAATAACCGATTACAAAAAGCATTTTCAAGTGATTGACCCAGTTGAATATCTTTACGACAGATTGCACAAAAATAGCTTTGTTTATGTCTCAGTGCAAAGAGTTCTTGAGGTATTGCTGAATAGGGAGGATGTGGTAGAAAGATGTGTTTTCATTGAGGATGACTGTACGAGTCGACACGTAACACGTTTGTGTTATTGGTTTCTCCTCTGTCCTGTGAATTCCCCTTGTTTTGTCCACCTGTGTCTCATTGTCTGCCCCGCCTTGATTGTTCTCACCTGTCCCTCGTTATCTGTTGTCTGTATATAGTCCAGGTATTCTTGTTTCTCGTTGCGTTTTCGTCACTATATGTTACGTGGTAGTTTCTTTGTGAATTCCTAGTGTTTCCTCGTGTTTCCAGCGAATGGCGCTTTCCCTTTGTTAAATTGATTTACTCGTGCTTCTGACCTCTGCCTGTACCACGACTACTCTCCTGCCTATTCCCTGTTTGGATTTGTTTGCTTACTCTTGGACTGCCTACCTGTGTACCGAACCCTGCTAGTAAACGCTTTTTCTTCGCTCTACTGACCTACCACGCAGCGCCACAAACAACAATGGAGGAGGAGAGAGAGAGAGAGATATGTGCATTTTCGAGTTGGAAACGCAATCACCATTTTGAGTATTTGTCAGCTAAACATGGAAATATCAAGGATCATTGTACACTCTGTGCTGGTGGCGACAAAGTGCTATCAAGCTACAAAAACACAACGTCGCAGCACTGCACAGTCAAACTTACAGATCAAATCACACAAGGTGGTGTGAAGCAGAGAGCAGGAGGTCCCCCGCCACCCAAACAACAAAAGCTGGACTTCGGTGCAAAACCAGTGGGGGAGAGTTGAAGAAGTTGGTCGGGCAGTATGTTGTAGAGGAAATGCTGCCCTTAAACACAGTTGACTCGCCCTCGTTTCGTGCCATAATAAACGAGATCCCTACTACTGTCAATGCCGAGCTGCCTCACAGAACAGCTTTTTCTTCTTACATAGAGAAGGAGTTTGCAGTGATGGAGAGAAATCTGAAGGCCGTGCTGAATGAGGTTGACTTTGTGTCAACTACTGCAGATATTTGGACTGCTAATAATAGAAGTTATATGGGAGTAACGCTCCACTGGATCAGTAGATCCACATTAGCGCACCTGAAGGCTGCATTAGCATGTAGGAGAATTTGCGGTAGACACACGTATGATGTTATTGGTGCAGAAATCGAAAACATTCACTCTTCATACGGACTACTCAACAAAGTAGTTGCAACAGTGACTGATAATGGATCCAACTTTGTCAAGGCGTTTAAAGTTTATTAGCCTGTCACAGAGTCCGATGATGAGGGAGAGTCTACCCCCACAGATGATGATGATGTCACTTTTATAGATGTGTCAGAAATCCTCTCAGCTGAGGATGAAAGTGATGGCCAGCTGTCTCTTCCCCCGCACCACAGGTGTGCTTCACACACCATCAACCTAATTTCTACAAATGATGTGGAGAAATATTTAACTTCCAATGCAGAGAGCAAGGCTGTGTATAGGAGCAGCCCCGCAAAATGCACAGCTCTTTGGACCAAATCAAGTAGATCGAGTAAAAGAGCTTCTGACAGCGGAGTGCCGCCACACAACTGCTCCTGCAGCACAGAGCCCTGCCAGTGTGCCCACCACATCTGACAGCCAAGGTGAGATGGACTTTCACTTTTGAGGCAGAGCCAGAGGTGACCTACTCTGCAGAAAATGAAGTCATGGACTACCTGAGGTCAGCCTATGACCTTCAGATTCTGCATCAGTTTTCAAACATGAAGAACATTTTCTTGAAATATAACACTCCAACCCCATCAAGTGCTCTTGTGGAGCGGCTTTTCAGTCTGGGAGGTTTGGTGCTCACTCCTAGAAGAAATAGACTTTCTGACGAGGTTTGAGAAGCTTCTGTTTATGAGGTACAACCACTGGTTTACTCGCCCCACTACTGTTTCACTCATAACATGCGATTACAACATAAGATTAGGCCAAAGTTACAAATGTAGACATGATATCAGCCTATATGATATTGTTTTGTAAAACCACTCCTTGCTTCTCTAATGCTGTGAACAACAGGTACAATGTTCATAAAACATGTTGAAAAGAATTTAATAGTTACATTTATAAACAATGTAGATCATAAGTAGTACGTTTTGCCATTACAGTGTTAACAGTTAAATGTCAGGTCAAGAAAGACTGTCTTTATTTTATTTTATAAAAACAAGTATTTATGTTAAGTGAAGTCAAGAAAGACTGTATTTTATTTTTATAAAAACATGTACTTTTTCAGGAAATAGTTTTTTAAAGTTCAACTTAAAATGTCAGGAGATACATTGTACATTGCTGTTGTGTACATTACTGTTAAAGATGCACTTCTAATAAAGTGAGTGTTGGCAAAACCGGTTGTCATTTTTATGTTGAGGCGGCGGGGGAGTTGTCGGCAGCTGCTGAATGTAACTGATAAACAGGGGCGTAGCCAGGACATTATTTCTGGGGTGGCTAGCTCCGGCCAGTCTTTTAGTTGGGGTGGCACGTGATAGTAGTTTTTGACAATTTTAAAACTCACACACTGCATCACTAAGAGCAGCAGTTTTCTAACGGCTCATCTAGCCATAAACAATGGATTGAACCTTCTTATGGACACTAATGATGTCTTATTGATGATCCTATGTTATTGGAATGGGTGCTTAGACAATGTGCGAGTGCGATGTGTCATGATTATGTGAGGGGGTTTAGGACCTTAACATGAGACAGGGATGTTTTTAGTGCAAGTGACAGACACGATATGAATTTTATGCGATAGGCGATAATTTATTTAGGTAAACTATAGCATTTTAAGTGCAATATTCCATTCATTTGCGATAATATATACATATACATATGTATATATAAAGAGAAAGAAAAGCAAAAACATTACATCACACACGCATGTCCCATAATACATGAAGAAACAAAAATCTCAACAATATGTACAAACGCTGAACAATATCACTGACAAACCAGTGCCCCATTCGACGTAAGGGTTGAAGCTAAGTTACAGAGCATTCACACGGTTCACTTTGAATGGGGTGACGTCATCCTTTGCTGAACTGAATTGTGGCTCCGTTGGGTTCCCGTGCATTGCGCTTCATGCTTTGCTTGCGGGAAGAGTTGAAGAATGTTCAACTTCTCGAGAGGCAATGCATGCGTCAGCCAATCAAATTGCCTTTCATGCATAACTGACAGCACAGGCGCTAGCCAATCAGATCCCGTATATGCTCACGTCTAAAAAGCGGCAAGCTCAAAAAAAAAAGATGGCGACCAAACTCCGTAGATGGTCGTATTTGTACCTAAAAGTTGTTTGTTTGACTTTTTTTTGCTTAGATTTTTTTAAAGTTACAGAGAAATAGACACTGTACAATGTAAAAACCCCTTTATTGTAACTGAAAAATACGTCTGATAGGATTCGCGAGGTGTGTGAGCACCCTACCTAATGTTAGCATGCTACTGCTTACAAGGTAAGCAGTTTGCTAGTGGCGTGATTGGTTTGTTGACCTGTCAATCTCACGATAACGTCTCTGGTATCAACAGAACCCCAAGCGCCAGACTCCTCCTCCGCCATCCGTTGGCGCAACGCATTCCAACGTGCACGTCTGAATGCGCCGTAAATCAATTGTCCTTTTAGCCCGTTAACATTAGCGAGCTGATTGAGAACAGCAAATTTCGGTTCGTTAACGACTCATCCGCCTCCAAATCATGTGGTTAATTTCAACCAGGCTAAACTTATCAGTGAAACTGCGCGTGCCAGCCTACTTCAAAAGGCAGGAAAGGTCGATCACCAAAACAATGATTTTCTAACGGTATAATGGTTCTAAACTCAAAGAAAAGGGCTCTTTTTTTCTCCGCTGGCGAGCAGGAGATGAACATGAACGCTTATGAAGAATACAAGACCATAATCATGGCAAAATTCAGTTCCATGGCAATGTTCCGAAGGCCCATTATTCCGACAGCCCGCTGTTCCGAAATTTTGAGCACAGCAACGTGAACCACTATAGCCCACATGCACATCCCAATTAATCACACAATCATAAACATATAAATGCATTTATTTCACAAGCATGAACTTTAATTCAGAATATTATTATACACTCATGGCATTTGCATTGCGATGATACAATAATACTTTTAGGATTGCCAAGATCTGCGTAATGTCTTGCGATAATCTGCCGGTGATTTCCTTCGCATGAGTGGTACCCCATATTCAAAACCAGAGTAGGCTAAGTTAACAAATATTGCCTAGGAAAAGTTATATGCGTGATAGCCCGGTGAGCGTCTCCGCTCCGCTGCGCAAACTAAATGCTGTGTGTGTTTTGTGCCACTTAAAATATTTCTAAATTTCGCCAGGAGGACTATTTTTCTGAATATTTAGATTTCGGAACACTGGGCCGTCCCCCAAAATTCAACACCGCCACCGCTGTGAGAGCAAGGTGTGTTGGAATGTTTATAGGGTGATATCTATGTATTAATACCTGACGGCAAGTGTGAACTGGTACAGAGGATTCCTCTACCGGTTCATGACTGCAAGGTTGCTAGGTCGAATCCCCTCACCTCCTTCCTCGGTGTAGTTTTACATTTCCTTGTAAGTCGCTTTGAATAAAAGCGTCTGTTAAATGACTTAATGTATTAATAACAAATGCAATAAATTGAAGCAGTGAAAATAAATTGTCTGTATTTCTGTCTATTCTTATCATGAGTCCACCTTAATCATTTTCTACAATAATGATATGCTATGGTGTACTAATAACACTCATGTAATTATGAGTGCTTTGTTCTCCGCCTCACCGACACTACAAAAATGTACCACTCGCAAAAAAGCGCAAGACAGTCAATGTTCGACTGTGGTGTTTGCAATAAATGACTCCAGAAGGTCTTGTAAATTAATTATTCCTTGTCGGCTGAATCGGTAGCGCTCATACAAGAACTCATCATGATGGAATAATGGATCTTGGCAATAGCAAAGAACTCCCTCCCTAAGCTAATCTAACTATCTAATATCAGTCCTTGGTCAATGGGATCCCTCCTTTTTCCGGGGGTGTGGCAAGCTTATCCAGCTACACTTAAGTTAGCCTCAGCTGGAGCAGGTTAGTGCTAATTGATATGTTACTATGGTGATTTATCGAAAGTTGCTTCCACGAACCATAAAGAGCGTTTTTTATCTTAGCCTGAAAATTAGCTCGCTAAACCGCTTAGCGAGCTACGACGAATACCCCCCAGGTCTAGAAGGGGCACTCTTTGTTTGCTTGTGTGTGTGTGTTGGTCTTGGTGTATTACGACCCCAATTTACCTGAATACGTACCGACACTATGCGGCCCTGACATAGGACATAGGCCCTGTCCTCATAATCCCGACAGTTAGATGAGTTTGTTTCAGCCTGAGGAACAACCTCCCACTTTTTTGGGCGATGACCTTATAAGCCACAAAAACCTATTTTCTTGTGTATTGTTGTGTATCCCAGAAAAAAAAATGCGCCAACTATCGACAGGTTTTGTCGTTGAGTCATACACATTTCTGTCCAAAAACATACACAAAATGGGCATGTAGTGGGAGTGTACGTTTGAAATAGGCGGGAAGCATGTTGCGCAGGCGCTGTAGCAATTCTGGTCATTGAGCCCAGCCCCTTACGTGACATTTCCCGCCTTTCTAAAGGAGTCACGTTGTCGGTAGGAAAACTGTATGATCAGGGAAAGTGTATTAAAACCGGATGTCATCACTTTAAGCCGGTCTCTGGTTGGATAAAGCTTTTCAGCAGAAATGGACAAGGACCTTTACTTTTGAGTTGAGAAGTTGTGTTGATCGCCTGGCATGCAAACGATCGGTTTTCTTTAAATTATTTTTATTTTTGTGAAGTTATACGGCTTATGTGAATAAAGCTATCTACACAACTTTTTATATGTCTACATTGACTCGTTTAGTTGTTCATGTGGTACACGTAGGTCTTAACTGAAGCTAACGTAGACCAACAATCCATTGGAACACATAGTAGCTAGCTAGCCTCGCTGCTAATAAGTCTAACGTTAGCATGCTCATATGAATAGACCCATTATAGTCAGGTGGCTTAATGCTCAATTGACTTGTTAACCGAACTTTTACGAAGTCATACAACTAAACACACAAGTGACTTGTTAACCTATGTCTACATTGACTCGGTTAGTTGTCCATGTGGTACACGAATGTTGCAGAGTATTGTCCTATTGTAGGACTTAACTGAAGCTAACGCTTAGACCAACAATCCATTGGAACACATAGTAGCTAGCTAGCCTCGCTGCTAATAAGTCTAAGGTTAGCATGCTGATATGAATAGACCCATTATAGTCAGGTGGCTTAATGCTCAATTGACTTGTTAACCGAACTTTTACGAAGTCATACAACTAAACACACAAGTGACTTGTTAACCGAACTTTTACGAAGCTATATGACCAAACACAAAGCTAGCACTGTTAATTCCGCTATAGCTAGCCAGGTCAATTAGCTCGCCTAAGATACTAAAATTTAAGCTAACCAATTACCTCATTTGCCGTCTTGCTTTGTCTTGTGTGTTGCACTTGCTTGATGCTTGACTGTGTTAGGACTACAAAACCTCAATGACAATATTTTATTGATAAAATTACTTACATATTAATATAATCTTCCCTTCCCCTCCCCACACACTCTACAGCAGCCACCCAGTCCCAGGCGGCGCTGCCGTATCAATGTTGCAATGCCACTGCTGGCATTGTATTTTGATGGCCACAGTGACATGAGGGTGGACTTCAGGCTCACCCGAGTCATTTAACGCCCTCATGGCTGTGCTGGGCACTGATTGTGACCATGGTTGGGGCCCTGAGATCTCCTGTCTCGTTTTTATTTTTTGGCTTGCCAGCGCCACCTCCTATCGGGTGGTGGCCAGGGCCTTCGACATGCCCCGGGCCACCGTTCACCGGCTGGTGCACAGGATGAGTGGGCAGATCGCTGCGCTCCTGTACACCGTTGTCCGCCACCCTACAGGAGAGGAACTCCCACGCCTAGGTGCCCGCTTCGCCCGTCTAGCTGGGTCAGCAGCCTTCAGCAGAGTGGTGGGGGCTATTGATGGCTGCCACATCCGAGTAAAGCCCCCAGCGGAGGATGCTACCTGTTATTTCAACAGGAAGCTTTTTCACTCCATCCAGCTGCAGGCCATCTTTGATGATAAGTGCAAATTTATAGATGTGTGTGTGGGCTACCCAGGCTCAGTGCATGATGCCAGGGTCCTAAAAAAACAGCCCCATCTACTATGAGCAGTCATACCCTCCACCAGGATACTGTATCCTTGGGGATGGTGGCTACCCCTGCCTGTCCCAACCCATCTGCCTCATGACCCCCTTCAGGCAGCCTGTCCGCAACCACCTCCAAGCACACTACAATTGCTGCCTGTCAAAGGCGAGGTGTGTTGTGGAGAGGTCCTTTGGGATACTGAAGACGCGATGGCGGTCCATCTTCTTGAAGGCCCTGGAGGTGGATGTGAGGTTTGTGCCAGAGGTCATTGTCTGCTGCACTGTGCTCCACAACATCTGCCTCACCAACGGTGACCTGCTGGAGCCAGATGCAGATGTCGGGAGGGCAGCAGAGGACCAGCCAGCACCAGAACCAGCACCTCCAGGAAACGTCTCTGGGGCAGAAAACAGAGAAAGGATAGCCATTCAGTGCTATGTCCCAGACCATGACTACATTTAAATGAATGCAATAAATATTTATAGGGGGTTCTGAACACCAGAATTGCCCTATAATTGGCAAACAATTTATGAGTTTGTAATATTTCACCATCACCATTTCACTTGTTTAGCAAATTATGTTGTCAATATGCCTCTAAAATTCCACAAGAGACTACTTTTCAAATGTATGCAGTTTAAAACTAAAATATAAATAATTAACTAATCTCTTGCACATTTCAGTATGAGCTCCTAACAGCCCGCCCATTAGCAAATGACAGCTACTCATATGATAAGGGTATGGTAATTCAGTGATCACTATTGACTTCCTAGAAAAGTAAAACAGGCCTCAGCCCCCTACGGGTTAAGTGTTAGTAAACAGACATGTACATAAATCTTAAGTAACCAGGCTTTATTTCTGTGCAGAAATTTTCTCCAAAAGGGTGAGGAGGCGCTCCTCTCTGGCGGCTGCCTCGCTCATTCTGGCGGCTGTCTCCCTCTCTCGCCGCTCCTCTCTGCTGCTGTCTCCCTCTCTCTGGCGGCTGCCTCTCTTTCTCTCCTCACTCTCTCTGAGAAAGTTAAACCTTCTCTCCTCTAAGGCAACCGCCTCCCTGTGTCGCCGCTCCTCTCTCTCGGCAACCTCCCTTGCCTCGCTCACCTTGGCCTCCTCTGCTCTCCTATGTCTCTGCTCCATCTCCGATCTCAGATGGCCTGGTCCCCAGTGCCTCATCCATAAGTGCATACCACTTCCAAGAAGCAGCAGTGACCCCACCCCCCTCTGTGCTCACACCCGTCCGGGGTTTCTTGAGCTCCTGCGGATGAAAAGACAGCCAAACTGGAGTTGCACATCATTGCGCCTTCAACTGATCTGGTAATTGGTTATTGAACTGAAGGCTGACCATACGACTACTTTACATTACTTTGAGCACAATACATAGATAAGAACAAGAGTAACAACAATCACCTTAATCATAATATATTGCATCCATGTACATGTACACTGCATGTAAATACTCACTAGCCATGCCATCTCTACATTGTGCAAGTGTGTTACTCTACAGGGGCAAAGTTATGATCAAGAAAGATACTTTATTGGACTAGGCTTTGTTGGACACTAGGCTTAATCTGACCTTATATTTGTGAATGAGGTTCTCCCACCTCTTTTTCACGAGCTTGGGATCCAACCTCCCAAGCCCTCTCTCCTTTATGAAGACCCTGGTGGAAATATATGCTGCTTTAACATCTTGCCTCAACCACATCCCTGACACAGTAATGACCACATTGATCATTGCAAGGTTAGCAACTAAGGCAACCATTTAGAGTAAAGTCCTATTAGCTACCATATGAGTCAGTTTACTTACTCAAATCCAGTCACGGAGACGTTCCTCTTCCCCGTGAAGAGGGATTTGTTCACCGACCGCCACGGGATTAAGGCCTTCGTGTCCTCGTCTGTCCCTAGACATGTGAAATACCACGACATTAAAATAAAAAACACACAACAATGATTGAAAGCTACAATTATTTCCCGCTCGTCAAGCTAAAAGTGTCCGATAAAAGCGCCGCACTGGCAAAGAGGACCGGGTGGTGGATTAGCCAGCTAGCTTATCATAACTGCCATGCAGATACAATGGCATCTAATGCTACCTAGCTAGCTACCGTAGCCATCTCGTAACGATAGCTATCGTAACGGTATTAATTATCGGGCGGCGTGTGGGCAAACGTTCGCATTGTCATGTTAACCCGTTATTAAACTGAGCATATCCAGTACAATGTTTAATTACCGCTGATACTTACATTTACGGTCTGTAGCTTCGTGGTCTACCGCTTGTGCTACCGTAGCCATCTCGTAACGATAGCTATCGTAACGGTATTAATAAAAAACACACAACAATGATTGAAAGCTACAATTATTTCCCGCTCATCAAGCTAAAAGTGTCCGATAAAAGCGCCGCACTGGCAAAGAGGACCGGGTGGTGGATTAGCCAGCTAGCTTATCATAACTGCCATGCAGATCCAATGGCATCTAATGCTACCTAGCTAGCTACCGTAGCCATCTCGTAACGATAGCTATCGTAACGGTATTAATTATCGAGCGGCGTGTGGGCAAACGTTCGCATTGTCATGTTAACCCGTTATTAAACTGAGCATATCCATTATTAAAATTGCTATTTCGATTGTTTAACAGAACAGCCGTTGTTTAACACTGTCCGATTACTGACAAGCGCCTGGAGCCCGCCACCTGCCCCCGCTCGTCAAGCTAAAAGTGTCCGATAAAAGTGCACCTTCACCGGACTCGCAAAGATGACCGGGTGGTGGATTAGCCAGCTAGCTTATCATAACTGCCATGCAGATCCAATGGCATCTAATGCTACCTAGCTAGCTAGGTATGCTAACAGTCGGTATACATCATATACATCGTTAACGCCACCAAATACTCATGTCGCTGGCTTTAATCTGAGAATGGCATGTTAGTAGTACATTTTAATATAAGTACCATGTTTAATTACCGCTGATACTTACATGTACGGTCTGTAGGTTCGTGGTATACCTCTTGTGCTACCGTAGCCATCTCGTCCGCCATTGTTTTAGAAATAAAATGAAAAGCTGGTGAGAGGGCTCCTCCTCTTCCGCTACGTAGCCAAGATGGCGCACGTTTTGGGCCAGTAGTGTCCATCGTTTCACACTGCATTTTTTGCCCGTTTTGCAGTGCGTCATCCGGGTACTTTCAGTGCACTGAATTCTGCTGGTTTTGTCAGTGTGGCGCCCTAAGCACTGAAAGTCAGTGCTCGAAGTGCTCAAGTGTCCGGTAGTAGACACACTCAGTGAGACAGCCAGAGTCTTCCTGTTTGATTTTTCATGGAGAGGACAAATGTGGTGGTAAGTGATAGTCCAGTCCTGAGTACATAGACATTCATTACGGTGCAAACCCATGACAGCGACACGATACGCTTCCATCGCTTTGAGTGGGCGTGTTGTAGCGTGTGGAAATATCATTTTCAAACCGTCAGAGACGACACCAAACAATCTGATTGGCCGCTGCGGGAAAATCGCTCCTCATTTGCATAGGATTCAACATTTCCCAACTTTTATCGGTCGCTTCGCCCAAAACGGTGGTCTACGTCACAATGGCTTGGCTCCCATTGAAATGCATGGGATTTAAATATCGCGTTGCTCATAACGGTGTCATGGGTTTCCACCGTTAGGCCTACAAATGAATCCCCCCTCCCAAACTGATGAGCTTGCTAATAGTTAAAATATGGTTCACTGGTATATGTGGAGATACTCTGGAATTTGTATATTGTATATAAAAAGGTTTATGCCGCATGGATGCATCGCAGGAAGATGGCAGTCTGGGGACACTAGTCAATGACTGTCACAAAAAACCTAATTGTAAAATGAAAATAGTTGTAAACAGCAACAGGCCGCATCTGTGCCTTTTCTCAATCAACAACATTTTACCTGAGGAAGAGTTCATGGGAAAGGAAGGCATCAGCTGTGTTGTGTTAGTGTTTGACAGATATGACCATCAGCACTCAGTCAAAGATTATGAAAGGCAAAGAAGAGGTACCATCCAAACCAGCAGACGAACACATATCACAGGACAAGCAATGGTTCCAAACTACAAAAAAATACCTGAAGATCAGAGACAGGTCAAAGACAGACGTTGACGCTCAATTTTTTGTGAACATGAGGATAAAACACACACGTTTCATGTGAAAGAATGTAAAGTCAGTGATGTAGATGTTCGGAAAGGTTAGTGGAAATGAGAGGTGTGAGGCGGTAATGTAGGATGATTTATAGTTCTAAACATAAATGGCCAATTGTTTTTTTTTCCTGTTGTACTCTTAGTTATCAAAGGAGGAAAGGGAGGAGAAAATAACAAACACTCCAGAAGCGGCACTGCCAAAACAAAAACAGGAGAAGTTGAGGGAAAGGTGGAGGTAGTTGCAGAGAAAGTACAGGAACGAACAGAGGGTTCTTGCTGATGTGCTGAACCTGACTCCTCCATCACTAAATTCGTCAGCGGATGACGGCCCTCCTCAGCCCATAGGAAACCTTGATCATGACTATGTACAGCCAGAGAGACCACAGGCCTCATCAACTCCATTAAGGGCAGCACAGACAAGTGTCAGCAAAAAACACAGCGCAGCGTTGAAGGAGAAGCAGAGGCTCCGTTCTGAGCTCCGTAGAGTAAAGAAGGAGCTTAAGGGAGCAAAGACAGAAAAGCTACAAAGAAAACTGGAAAGACAAAAGAAAGAAAAGAGCAGAAAAATCAGTGAGAAGAACAGAGGGACAAAAAGAAAATCTCTGAGGAGAGAAAGGAGCAAGTGGTCAGATTTCTGTGTAGGGATGTGAGTAGCCGCCAAAAAGATACTGTTACTGTTAACATATGTGATCTAATACGTCATACGTTATGCGTGATGTTCAGTATAAATACAACTACGCAAATAAAGACTTTCCGGTCTACCACTAACCGATGTGAATTATTTCCTCCGTAAATCATATAAGTTTATCCCTACATTAGCCTAGTGAGAATGGCAATGCCAACAGTTACAAAAAACTGCTTCACTCTCTGAAAGACCTCCATAGCAGCTACACTGCAAGCGCCTTGAGACACCACAGTCTCGTATATACAGTTCCTGACATACTGTCCATTTTACGTCACTCCTGCCAAAGAGTCAGACATGTGCATGCTATGAGCATCAAAACTTTAAACTCATAGTTGAGAAGTTGCATCAGAAAGGCATATTACTGACTAACAGTATTTCTGAACTGCTGGGGCTAATTGCATGTGATACTTCCAGGAAACTGCCTGTATATGTGTGCAAAATGCTGCTTTGATGAGGTTGAATTTGAGGGCCCTCTGGGTGACCAAATTCTAACATGGGAGCAGTGTGATAGAATCATCACAAGAGAGGGAAAAACTTCTACCAAAAAAAAAGAAAAGAGGTAAGACGGCAGACCTTCTTGTCCTTTTGAACAAAAAGCTGAACACCATGACTAGGCATCAGTTCAACTGGCTCCATCAAGCTAGGTCATTAAGAGAGTTGAAAGAAACTCTGCGTCCATATCGATTTTTCAGGGAACTATGGATGCAAGTTGAACACTGAAGGCCAGGCTTTTCACTTCGCTTTTCCACAAACAAGCTACCCTCCACACCTGTGTAGTATACACAGCAAAAGCTACCTACACCTATGCCACCATCTCTGCCTGTCTCCGCCATGATGAGCGTGCTGTGTGGGCCCATTTGGAGCCGGTGTTGAGGGATGCCATTGCCAAGAGTGAAACACCACCTTCCTCCCTCCATGTCATCGGTGATGGGCCTGTGACCCAATACAGGAACAGGAAGAACTTCTATCTACTTAGCACTGTGCCCTTTCTATGTGGATTCCAAAAGATCACATGGAATTTCAGGGAGAAAGCACACGGGAAAGGAGCCCCTGATGGAGTTGGTTGGGCTGTAAAGCGCCTGGCGGATACAGCAGTCCGGAGAGGAAAAGGCTTGCAGTCTCCTGAGGAATTTTACAATTTCCTAAAAGACCAGACATCTGGTGTCTAATACTATTGGATTTCGGAGAGTAGCGCCACTTTGCTGTTCCGGGCAATTACTAGGGGTAGCTAACCTGAGTTCTTTTAACTCATACGTTATCTCTAACTTAATAATTTATGCTTGATTTGTCTTTACTGTTGGAGTGTTCATTATTAGACAATTCTAGACAATCACTCACCTGTTCACACCAGAGTTATATATAGGCACCAAATACCTACATATGTATAATATGGGACTAATACAAATAATCATTCACCAGATAGCACCGATAATGTTAACTATTTACTTGAAATATGAAAAATGTACATACATATGTACACAAGTATCAATTAACAAAATGCTGCGTGGATGTAGAGGGAGATGTTGTCCAAGCAGCTCACCCAAGATGTCGACAGGAGTTGTCCGCTGTCCCTTGTCTCGTTGTGGTTTGCTGGGCTGTCGGGACGCTGTGTGGTGAAGGTTGCCGAATAGACTCCCCTTGTTACTAGTTAGGGATGCACCGATACCACTTTTTTACAAACCGATACGAGTACGAGTATTTTTATTTGTGTACTTGCCGATACCGATACTTCTTAGATTTGGTCTCCATGAAAGTGCAATTAATTTGGAGGCAGATCTTATTTTATCCTCTGCAGATTATGTCAAGCCTATAGTACAAAATGAACAGAAGGCTATCCCAAGCCAAAAATAAACAGAGCTTTCTGGTTTTAACACACACAAAAAAGCCTTCAAACAGACAATATCATCACATTAGACAAAATGCAAATATAACCAGATAAAGGCAATTCAATTTGCTGCATAGTTAACAACACAGTCTGCTTAACAAAAAGTGAACAGAACTATGACTGGATTAGCACAAGAGCACATTTCAGTTACAAAAGGATCAGAAGAATCTCCTGCTCAAGTACACAAACAATCACTTAACCTATGTGGTACAGTCTTTCTCTCTACCTCTCTCTCTCTCTCTCTCTCTGTGTGCGTGCGCGTTTTTTTCTTTTGCAAGACGTCAGTTAAGATTGGTTGCTTCGGTCTTGCGCCACTAGCATCAGTGAACTCTGTGTACTTAGCACTATGGTGTGTCTTCAGATGTTTAATCAAATTGCTTGTGTTAAACAAAGTACTTTCCTTTCCGCCCCTCGACACCGTAGCAGTGCAGCTCTTACTCTGTGCCTTACTCCTGTCGTCGTCATTTATCTTAAAATGAGCCCAAATCGCCATTAAGGCAGCACAACGGGATTGCTAATCGCTAACGAGATGCTAGCAGCTAAATTTAGCAAAACCTGTATACTGAAAAACTTTGACACTATGACAAACTTTCCTAACAGTCACACATCAAGCAAATGCAACACAAGACGGCAAATAAGCTACTTACTAGTCTGGCAGAGAGTGGTAGGACAGGTAGGACAATAAATCACATTTTGTGTCAGCATAGCCCAGCCAGTTTGATGCAGTGAAATACTGATGAGTGGTGTCGGTGCTTGGTATCGGCAATTCAAAAGCGAGTACGAGTATTTTAACGAAGTATCGGCACCGATACTGGTATCGGTATCGGTGCATCCCTATTACTAGGCTAGCTCTAGCCAAGTTAGCCTTCAGAGCGAATCGGTGGCTAGGTCCTCCGAGTTCGCTGAACTATAACTCAACCACGACTTAACAACTGTCACTGTCCTATAAGGTTAACTAGTAGTTAGTCTAACACACAAGGACAATGATCTGCTTAATGGGGTGTATTTCTCACATTAAAGTTAGAAGTGTTGCGGAGCAAATCTCCATACGTCTGCTCTCTTACGTTGTCTCCTCGTTCTCTCTCGTTACCCTTACCTTACCCTTGACCCCTAACCTACAACTCTGATCGGCTTACAAATTAAAGTGGACATATTATGAAGATTCCACACTTTTTAGTGCTTCTACACGTTAATTTGGGTATCTGGCATGTCTACCAACCCAAAAACGCTGGAAAAACACCATTCGCCCGTTTTGTTGTGGTTCCTCTAGGTCAGAAACGTCATGCTTGTCCCTTGGCCCACCCCCACACACTCGTAACAGATAAGAGATTTGCCAGAGCACTTCATACACTTGGGGTGTGTCTACTACCGGACACTTGAGCACTTCGAGCACTGACTTTCAGTGCTTAGGGCGCCACACTGACAAAACCAGCAGAATTCAGTGCACTGAAAGTACCCGGATGACGCACTGCAAAACGGGCAAAAAATGCAGTGTGAAACGATGGACACTACTGGCCCAAAACGTGCGCCATCTTGGCTACGTAGCGGAAGAGGAGGAGCCCTCTCGCCAGCTTTTCATTTTATTTCTAAAACAATGGCGGACGAGATGGCTACGGTAGCGCAAGAGGAGCCTACAGACCGTACATGTAAGTATCAGCGGAATTAAACATGGTACTGATATTAAAATGTACTACTAACATGCCATTCTCAGATTAAAGCCAGCGACATGAGTATTTGGTGGCGTTAACGATGTATATGATGTATACCGACTGTTAGCATACCTAGCTAGCTAGGTAGCATTAGATGCCATTGGATCTGCATGGCAGTTATGATAAGCTAGCTGGCTAATCCACCACCCGGTCCTCTTTGCGAGTCCGGTGATGGTGCACTTTTATCGGACACTTTTAGCTTGACGAGCGGGGGCAGGTGGCGGGCTCCAGGCGCTTGTCAGTAGTCGGACAGTGTTAAACAACGGCTGTTCTGTTAAACAATCGAAATAGCAATTTTAATAATGGATATGCTCAGTTTAATAACGGGTTAACATGACAATGCGAACGTTTGCCCACACGCCGCCCGATAATTAATACCGTTACGTTAGCTATCGTTACGAGATGGCTACGGTAGCTAGCTAGGTAGCATTAGATGCCATTGGATCTGCATGGCAGTTATGATAAGCTAGCTGGCTAATCCACCACCCGGTCCTCTTTGCCAGTGCGGCGCTTTTATCGGACACTTTTAGCTTGACGAGCGGGAAATAATTGTAGCTTTCAATCATTGTTGTGTGTTTTTTATTTTTTAATGTCGTGGTATTTCACATGTCTAGGGACAGACGAGGACACGAGGGCCTTAATCCCGTGGCGGTCGCTGCACAAATCCCTCTTCACGGGGAAGAGGAACGCCTCCGTGACTGGATTTGAGTAAGTAAAATGACTCATATGGTAGCTAATAGGACTTTACTCTAAATGGTTGCCTTAGTTGCTAACCTTGCAATGATCAATGTGGTCATTACTGTGTCAGGGATGTGGTTGAGGCAAGATGTTAAAGCAGCATATATTTCCACCAGGGTCTTCATAAAGGAGAGCGGGCTTGGGAGGTTGGATCCCAAGCTCGTGAAAAAGAGGTGGGAGAACCTCATCCACAAATATAAGGTCAGATTAAGCCTAGTCCAATAAAGTATCTTTCTTGATCATAACTTTGCCCCTGTAGAGTAACACACTTGCACAATGTAGAGATGGCATGGCTAGTGAGTATTTACATGCAGTGTACATGTACATGGATGCAATATATTATGATTAAGGTGATTGTTGTTACTCTTGTTCTTATCTATGTATTGTGCTCAAAGTAATGTAAAGTAATCGTATGGTCAGCCTTCAGTTCAATAACCAATTACCAGATCAGTTGAAGGCGCAATGATGTGCAACTCCAGTTTGGCTGTCTTTTCATCCGCAGGAGCTCAAGAAACCCCGGACGGGTGTGAGCACAGAGGGGGGTGGGGTCACTGCTGCTTCTTGGAAGTGGTATGCACTTATGGATGAGGCACTGGGGGCCAGGCCATCTGTGACCCCTCCAGTCCTCTTTGCCTCATCCAGCCGGGAAGTGGCAGGGACCCCCCCCCCCCCCCCGCTGTGGTCACACCCCTCCCAATCAGAAATTTGAGTGGAGCTTCCTCCACATTGTCAACCCCAAAAAGGCGGAGGGTAGACAATGTGGAGGTTGCTAGGGTCATAGAGGAGAATGACAGGAGGATCTCTGAGGCATGGGCAGAGATGGAACAGAGGCAGAGGAGAGCAGAGGAGGCCAGGGCGAGCGAGGCAAGCGAG
Source organism: Clupea harengus (assembly GCF_900700415.2). NCBI lineage: Eukaryota > Metazoa > Chordata > Actinopteri > Clupeiformes > Clupeidae > Clupea > Clupea harengus. The sequence continues at coordinate 22,347,895 of NC_045171.1, read as the reverse complement.
TTTGCAGAGAGAGAGGAGCGGCGACACGGGGAGGCGGTTGCCTTAGAGGAGAGGAGGTTCAACTTTCTTAGAGAGAGTGAGGAGAGGAGGGAAAGAGAGGCAGCCACCAGAGAGAGGGAGACAGCAGCAGAGAGGAGGGAGGGCAGCGAGAGAGGAGCGGCGAGACAGGGAGACAGCCGCCAGAATGAGTGAGGCAGCTGCCAGAGAGGAGCGCCTCCTCACCCTTTTGGAGAGAATTTCTGGACAAAAATAAATAATAAATAAAAATAAATATTTCTGGACAAGTAATAAAGCCTGGTTACTTAAGATTTATGTACATGTCTGTTTACTAACACTTAACCCGTAGGGGGCTGAGGCCTGTTTTACTTTTCTAGGAAGTCAATAGTGACCACTGAATTTCCATACCCTTATCATATGAGTAGCTGTCATTTGCTAATGGGCGGGCTGTTAGGAGCTCATACTGAAATGTGCAAGAGATTAGTTATATTCTTCTTATAAAATGCTTATTTATATTTTAGTTTTAAACTGCATACATTTGAAAAGTAGTCTCTTGTGGAATTTTAGAGGCATATTGACAAAATAATTTGCTAAACAAGTGAAATGGTGATGGTGAAATATTACAAACTCATAAATTGTTTGCCAATTATAGGGCAATTCTGGTGTTCAGAACCCCCTATAAATATTTATTGCATTAATTTAAATGTAGTCATGGTCTGGGACATAGAAGATCAGTCACTTTCAGATTGTGGCAGTTAACATTACTAGCGTGAAAAATGCGGTTTAGTTACGTTAGCCACACTGCATTATGATCATTGTACTACGCATCGTCAAAATTCTGTGATGGGGAAAATCGCTTGTCGCTAAACTAGGCTAAAACTACTAGTGAGGCTGTATATGGGTGAGCTTGGGGGTGTTCATGTTTATAATCACATTTGCTAACCTGTCGTTCTTTGAACTCTCTGAAAAGTTCGGGTGTCTGTCTGAGAGGTGCTTAGCCATATTTGACATGTTGCCTCCCTTTGCCAGAGTGACTTTGAAGCATGTTTTACAGATGGGTCTCTGTGTGTCGATGGGCTTTCCTTCACATTCTGCTTCGTATCCGAAGTACTTCCAGATCTTATTTCTGACATATTTTTTAATACAAGCCGAGGACGGTCGGCAAGAGCTCCTGCACATGAGGCCATGTCTCCCCTGAGATCACTCGCAGTGTGTGAGAGCTGGGAAGCCCCGCCCTTGCAGTCAATGCGTGCAGGCAGCCTGACAGGGAGCGGAACAGTGAGTGCGCTCTGATTGCGTGCTATTTTAATGAAGTACCTATACTAAAAATATGCAAATCCTTATCGTTTTTTACGTAAAGTTTCCGCGGTACCTTTCTAGTACCGGTACACCGTGCAACATTAGTATATATGTTTTGTATACTGTATTGCAATAAATAAAAAAAACTTTGGAAGCCAAACTTTTTCGCGGACCCCCAGGCAAGGCGTCGCGGACCCCAGTTTGAGAACCACTGCTCTACATCACGTCCCAGCCTCAGAAGACACGAGCGAAATGGATTGAATTCATATTTTGAAGGCAATGTCCCGGAATGAACTTCAGACGAGGGAAATGTAAGTATTTTTTTTTTATAATTCTGTTACTTGCCCATTCAGTGTGGTGGTTAGCGACGTTAGCATGTTGTAGGGGGACTTGGAGGATGTTAACATTGTTGCGTTTGGGCGAAATGTGTATGTGTATCTATAATTTACGCAAACAATAACTTTTGAAGCATTAGTGTGTGACACCTAGCCTCGGAGCCATCTGGTGCAGCAATGCACTAGCTAACAATGTGGTCAGTGTTTTGATTTTCTCTGTTGGCTGTATTCAACTGCCAGCACCTTTTTTTAACACGCAACCCTATGTTAAAGGGAAAAAGGCGGACGCCTTTTTAAAAAGCGGCTAAGGCCGCGTTCACACTTGACTTCTTTTTTTTTTCGACTGCCAGCGCCTTTTTTTACATGCAATCCTATGGGAAACGGCAAAAGGTGGCCAAAACTTCTTAAAAAGCGCAACTCCCAACGCCTTTTAGAGTTCAATTTTCTCAACTTTTCAGAAAAGCGCTGATGTCAAGCGCCTTTTTGACAGCTGCACAATCAGGACGAGGAGAGTAGGTACGAGTGTACCTTCCCTAGTAACCTTCTATCTCATTTACCATTGCCCCCAAAATAGACAGAGATGGACAAGGTGCCAGTTGAAGCACTTGTTATGGCCGTTTCTTATTACACTGAATTATACGACCTGAGTCACAAAAGATACTCAAATATACACATAAAAGAGTCCATCTGGGAGCAGATCGGTAGGTCTTTGGGTTTTTCTGGTAAGTACATGTAAACTCTCATTCATATAACTGACGTTACTGTATATTCATTGATATCGTAACCCGACCTGTTTCTGTTGGGTATAACGAGTGTAGTCTTATGCCAGGTTCATTTTTATCATAGCACTGTCATGCACTAAGAAGTGGAAATATTTGAGGGACAAATACAAGAAGGAGGAGAGAGAAGAGCAGGAGAAGGCCAGGAGTGGTGCCGAGGGGGGAGTCAGGAGGAAATGGAAATACCTCCACATGCTTTCATTCCTAGAGCCATATAACCTGGACCAGGAGACCACCTCCAACTTCGATCAGCCACAATCAGCAACAGTTATGCTAAATAACATTCGTTTCCGAGGCAGGACAGGTAATTAAGTAGGCGATTATAAGGAATGTGTCTGGCAGATAATAGAAAGATCAGCCACTGAGATATAAATTCACCAAAGTCACCAGCCACTCAATAGTACAGTAAATCATTATTTTGTGTCTGAAAATCTACCAGCCACTCTCATATTTTAACAGCATTTGACCCTGGTATGGACACATGATTAGGCTGGGGTTAATACATGTATAAACCTGGACAATGTTAATGTTCTAATAAGTGCTGTGTTGGGTTTTATTTTTATTTCTAATACAGGATCAAACTGAGGAAAGTCTAGATTTAGAAGATAGCCTGATAATGTCTGAAGTAACCCCAGATAACCCGCCTCCCTCACCCACTTGTACACCAAGTCCTCACCTGGACCCTTCACAGAGAACCACGTCTAGTGGCAGGGGGGAAAGGAAGGCATCTGAGATGACTGTCGGTAGGAAAACTGTATGATCAGGGAAAGTGTATTAAAACCGGATGTCGTCACTTTAAGTCGGTCTCTGGTTGGATAAAGCTTTTCAGCAGAAATGGACAAGGACCTTTGATTTATTCTGTAGGAACCATGCCGATGCCTGACTTTTAATATTGTGTGACGTTGTTGAAGTTCAAGTTCAACATTAATAGCGATTGAATTACCCTTGTGTCGTGTAATCGCTAGCGGTAAATAAACGTTAATAATTTGAATGACTGATTAAGGATATATGTTACACATCACAAACACATGTAATCGATGGGTTTTGGGGGAAATGAGGTAATTGGTTAGCTTAAATTGCAGTATCTTAGGCGAGCTAATTGACCTGGCTAGCTATAGCGGAATTAACAGTGCTAGCTTTGTGTTTGGTCATATAGCTTCGTAAAAGTTCGGTTAACAAGTCACTTGTGTGTTTAGTTGTATGACTTCGTAAAAGTTCGGTTAACAAGTCAATTGAGCATTAAGCCACCTGACTATAATGGGTCTATTCATATTAGCATGCTAACGTTAGACTTATTAGCAGCGAGGCTAGCTAGCTACTATGTGTTCCAATGGATTGTTGGTCTAAGCGTTAGCTTCAGTTAAGTCCTACAATAGGACAATACTCTGCAACATTCGTGTACCACATGGACAACTAACCGAGTCAATGTAGACATAGGTTAACAAGTCACTTGTGTGTTTAGTTGTATGACTTCGTAAAAGTTCGGTTAACAAGTCAATTGAGCATTAAGCCACCTGACTATAATGGGTCTATTCATATTAGCATGCTAACGTTAGACTTATTAGCAGCGAGGCTAGCTAGCTACTATGTGTTCCAATGGATTGTTGGTCTAAGCGTTAGCTTCAGTTAAGACCTACGTGTACCACATGAACAACTAAACGAGTCAATGTAGACATATAAAAAGTTGTGTAGATAGCTTTATTCACATAAGCCGTATAACTTCACAAAAATAATAATAATTTAAAGAAAACCGATCGTTTGCATGCCAGGCGATCAACACAACTTCTCAACTAAAAAGTAAAGGTCCTTGTCCATTTCTGCTGAAAAGCTTTATCCAACCAGAGACCGGCTTAAAGTGACGACATCCGGTTTTAATACACTTTCCCTGATCATACAGTTTTCCTACCGACAATGACCACCAAACCCAAATTCTACAGCGATTAGACCAAACCAAATATACAGAAAACCAACACTACCTCCTCAGTCTGGCACCCACATTTGACCGTATAGACCCTCGTAAGCAAGCCCTGGCAAAGCTTCGCATCCAACAAGCCTTATATGACACAGAATTCAGAGAATAGAGTAGTATATGCAGTATAAAATATAGTATATGTAGTATAAAATCACATGAGTGTAATCTGTATTTAAAAATATGTGTTCACTATTCTATTTGTTGTTGTAATTATTATTGATGAAATTGAATGATTAAAATCATTATATTTACTTTACTTGCAGTCATTAATCACATTGATGACATTGCCTAATTTGTTCTTTAAATGATAACTCACAAGACCACACTGTCAGGTCTGGGCTGTTTTTATCCATGCTTTTACTTTGTTTCCCTTTCGTTCTTTAATGTTACTTCCTGTCTGCCATTGTTTCCTTCCTGTGTCTAGTCCCTGTGCTTCCTCGTTTCTGCCATGTGCTTTCCTGTGTTTGTTTATGCCATGTTGTCCGTGTCTCCACCCCTCACCTGTTCCCAATCATCACCCGGTTTGTTTGTCTGATTGGTTTCTCTTGTGTCCTGTTAATTCCCCTTGTTTAGTCCACCTGTGTCTCATTGTCTGCCCCGCCTTGATTGTTCTCACCTGTCCCTCGTTATCTGTCGTGTATATAGTCCATGTATTCTTGTTTCTCGTTGTGTTCTCGTCATTGAATGTTACGTGTTTGTTTCACCGTGTTCCTTGAGTTCCGTGATTATTAATTAAGTTTCTCGTGTTGCCGACCTTGGACTATACTTCGACCATTCTCCTGCCTATGCCCAGTTTGTATTGTTTGCTTACTCGTGTTTCCGACCTTGGATTGTACCTCGACTGTTCTCCTGCCTATGCCCTTTTGGATTATTTTTGCCTGCTGATTGACTGCCTACCTGTGTACCGTATCCTGCAAGTAAACATTTATTCTGCATTCCACTACTGTGTACTGAGTCATGCGTTTGAGTTCTGCACATCACCCGCAATTCGTAACACACACCTTGATTGATTTAGTTTTGAACTGTTTACTGAGGGGAATGTGGGATGTGCAGGGGGCGATTCTGCCAGGGGACTTGACCAGCTCCAGATGAGAAATATTATGTGAATTTGGTCCTCACAGTGATGGCGTTGCTGCTGGTGTTGCTGCCAACCCTGGCAATATTCTGAATTGCAGCAGATGGTTCTGCTGGACCAGTCAGTGCGTCTGTTACATCCCCCCCCACCGCAGAAAGTTGTGAAGTACACAAGTGGCCTACACAACTGACTCGGCTACCTGTGGCGACACACCAAGCACCCTCCGGTATATCCTCCATTGGGTTGCTAGGATGCCGAAGGTACACTCCACCATTCTCCTGGCGTGAGAGAGGCGGTAATTGAATACACGCTTTTCCCCGCTAGTGTGCCCAGGGGAGATTTCTCCGTGAGGGAAATGCCTCGTCTGCCAGGAAAACATGAGGAATGGGCCCCATGTTCTCTGCTCCAGGTAGAGGGGCATCCCCTGGGAGGTTGAGGGTCCCCTGCCGCAGGGCAGACCCAAAGACTAATGTTCCTCCATCGCTGTTTTTGCCGTAGGCACCGATGTCGACCGCCCTGAAGCGATAGTGGGCATCAACTACCGCCAACAGGACAATGGAGAATGTCCCATTGTAGTTATATGGCCTCACACACACTCCTAACTATCCCCACCACAGTGCTTACTCCCACCCTGAAGTGGAAAGCAATGGACCGATATGAGTCCCCTGTTGCCAAATACCTAGGAAAAACATGGTGGTTAAAATGTGTAACAAAATACACTCACTCAAGAGCCAATAATGTAATTTACCCCCTCCTTCACCTGGTGTCTCTCTCTCTCTAACACACAGACACACACTCTCTCTTTCACGTTAGTTAATGTTACCCACCTCAAACAAATGCAAAGACGATCGTCTGGGCTGATGGTCTCCCTGAGTTTTGTCTGCATCTTTGAGATCGCTGGTCCAATCCTCATGAGGAGGTCCTCAAACTGGCTATTGTCCAAGCGAAAAAACGTCTTGAACCTAGCATCGTCTAGGCGGAGCTCTTGGACTAGGTTGCGGAATGCCCCCTAACACTAGACTCACACGTACGCGTTGGACTGCGTTGTTCCGGCAAGGTTGACGTATCCCCATTCACTTTGAATGGGGTGACGTCATCCTTTGCCGAACTGAATTGTGGCTCCGTTGGGTTCCGTTGCGTTGCGTTTCATGCGTTGCTTGCTGCAGGAGTTGAACAAAGTTCAACTTTGAGAGGCAACACATGCCAATCAAATGGCCTTTTATGCATAACTGACAGCACAAGCGCTAGCCAATCAGATCGCGTTCATGCTCACGTCTGAAAAGCAGGAAGCTCAAAAAAAAAAAGAGGCGGCCGAAACTCCGTAGATGGTCGTATTTGAACCTAAAAGTTTTTTTTTTAACTTTTTTTTTTGTTAGATTTTTTAAAAGTTACTGAGAAAGACACTGTACAATGTAAAAACCCCTTTATTGTAACTGAAAAATACATCTGATAGGATTTACGAGGTGTCTGAGCACCCTATCTAATGTTAGCATGCTACTACTAACAAGGCAAACAGCTTGCTAGTGGCGTGATTGACAAGTCAACAAACCAATCTCACTATAACGTCTGTGGTATCAACACAACCCCATGCGCCAGACTCGTCCTCCGCCATCCGTTGGCGCAACGCATTCCGACGGAACCGTGTGAGTGTTCTGTGAGACTCCCTATTGTCCTGCGACAATCTGCCAGTGATTTAATTCGCATGAGTGGTAGCCTACCCCATATTCAAAAGCAGAGTAGGCGAAGTCAACTAATATTGCCTAGGAAAAGTTATATGCGTGATAGCCCAGTGAGCGTCTCCGCTCCGCTGCGCAAACTAAATGCTGTGTGTGTTTTGTGCCACTTAAAATATTTCTAAATTATGCCAGGGGGACTATCTTTCTGAATATTGAGATTTCGGAATATCGGGCTTTCGGAACACTGGGCCGTCCCCGGAGTCCAGTAGCTTTTTAAGCTACCCTCGCATCTATGCCCAGTTACCGTCATGATCTCTCGCGATTCGAGATAAGAACGAAAAAGGTTTAAGTCCAAAACACAGAAGATCAGGTGCAGGCAAATGGCCAAAAACTAAGGAGATACAAAAAGTAGCTTTCAGGCGGACCTGAATACAAAGCTACCTGAGGCGGCTTAAGAACCGCGATGCGACGCGTACCTTACACACACACACACACTTGTCTCCCTGGGGGAAGACCAAGCCCAAAAAGTGTGTGAGAGCACTAGCTGTGTGGTTAGGCGTGTCTTTGCATAAAGACTAAGTGCATGAGAGCACTGCTGACTAAGTGCTTAAGAGCACTGCTAGCTAGGTGCGTGAGAGCACTACCAAAAACAATCTAACGACCTGATAAGGTCCAGAGGGATTAGCCAGGTATTTGTACCCTGGCTAATTAACGGAAGTGACAATCAAAAAATACAAGACAGGTGAGGGCACACAATGGGAAACAGGTGAACACACAAATCACAAAAGGCACATGTGTACGAAAACAAGTCCGTTCTTTTTGTCCCTTGGCCACCAGAGGCCGTCAATGTCCCAATACGTGGCAATTGCTGGCAATCGCTGCCAGCATCGTGACACCGTCATGATCTCTCGCGATTCGAGACCTGCCATTGACAGTAGCTGGACTGCGGTGCTCCTCAGGCTGTGGTTTGTATAACGCTTCGACAGAGCGGCTGCTTGGCTGATGTTGGGCATCATGAGGCCGAGGGAATTGTGACTCATTTACTCCCTTGAATACCAAATTTGTTCACTGCCAAGGAGAGATTGGTCCTTTCTTAGGGGATGGAAGTAAAAAGCCTTGGCATCTGGTGGGCAATGTGACACGTATTTTTTTTTTTAAACTTGAAACCAGGCAGTTTTGATTTCCAGGTTCTGAAAATATGCATCCCCTATAGATTTCTTGTGATGGGTCTCTTGGATCTTTATGATTCTTAGTTTCAGCGTTATAGGACAGAGTGATGTATTCTTTTTCGTTTTCGTCCTTTTTTTAACAGAAATGAGTGCCTCGTCAGGTCTCGGTTCCCCTCCCTACCTCTTCGTGCCAGATGTAGCTGCACATCGAACCACACCTTCCACACCAATCCAGTGGCTGTATCAGTAGAGAGCCAACGAGTCCTTTGAGCGCTTCATGTCCGCAGGAGAGATGGGAGGATGGTGTTGGCTGGTATCTTTCCCATTTCTGCGAAGGTCTTTGATTACTGATTTGAATACACCGTTGCTTGATTTAAATGCCGGACTCCGTAGAATGTCCAGCTCAGAGGCTATTGTAACTTGCAACGGAATAACTTTGATCAGAGAATTTCTGCACCGTTGCATAAAATTACCTTAAAGTCTGGTTTAAAGTGTCTGCATTATAGTTTTCAATATCCGCAGACATTCCCTTCTCCACTAACCAGTCCTTGAAAACACCAATAGCCCCAATAGTGGTCCGTTTTGTATTAATTTCATGTCTATTCTCCTCTATTTTCAGGGTGTATAGAGCAATCCTTAAGTTAAATTTAATACCTTTTTTACTACCTTCTGAATTTTTTTCTAATACCATCACGACACTGAGTTTGCAAGTGTTAATCGGCGACCTTTCTAACGTTTACGCAGATTTTTTACATATATAACACTATACACAACAGAATAGATTTAGAGACTCGCTGATGTTGACCACATATTGCACACATGTATTTCATTTCGTGAATAGAAATAAAACAAAACAACAAACCGCCTCAGTAAACTCTTAAAATGGCAAAACAAGCAGTCAGTAATCAAGCTATTTACATACAGATTCATCAAATGCAATCAATTATATAAAACATTTAGAGTGATCATTACAAACTGGCATCCACTACGTGAACTGGTGAACTGCTATTATTTACATAAACCTGTGCTATAGGACTCATATGAACTCATGAGCAAAAGATTGAACAAACCGCCTCAGTAAACTCTTTAAATGGCAAAACAAGCAGTCAGAAAATATTCTTATGGCAACTGTTTTAATTGAATGGCCTTTTCCTCAATAGTTTTGTCCAGTTTGACCTCTTCCTCTTTTTTCTCTTTGTATCTCCTTTTCAGTGTGTTGGATTTAGTGATTAGCTGGGCCATTTTTGACCCAGCCTTCCCCTCTGCCTCCTCGGCCAACTTATTGGCATCATTTTCAAGGATGGTACAGACATCATCCAGGACTCTGCGTTGCTGTCTGAGCTCCACTAGTTCTTCCACTGCAGCCTTCCTCTTCAGTGTCTGAGCAGCACTCTCCCTCTTTTTGCGTTCTTGCTCAAGGTATAGCCTGTACTGGGATCTTGCTGAGGCAACAGAGGCCAGCAGGTCCTTGGGTAAAGGCACCTTGAAGACACCACCACAGCTACTGACATTGTCACAGATTAACCTCAGTGCCTCCAAGGATTCACCTAGAAGGTTACACGTTTCCACCTCTTTGTTTATGGAGAAGCCCCTCTCCACGGTGGCTTGTCCATGCGACAGAAGTAAAAGGCTCTGGCAGAACCTTAAAAGGTCAGTGTATGATGTGCTGAGCGTTGAGTGTAGAAACACATCCACACGCTGCTTAAAAGGTTGAAAAGAGCGAAAGCGTTCATCTCTGCCCTCAAGGGACCAAATATTATATTTCTATAACTGTGATAGGTTACTGAACTTAACAAAATACTAAAAACATGTTTTACTTTCTTGTACCTTGGGGCTATACCCCACAAGTTTATAAATGCAGGTAGGCCTACTCGGCTTCCATTCAAGTAACTGCAGGCCTTTGGCCAATTTAATCCTTTTGTGTAGCCAACAATACATTTGGCAACATTTTTCTATAATACATAAAATCTTTGTGAATAAATAACTCTTCAAATGAATGACCACAGGATGCCGCCTAAGTAGGCCTATATAGCGCTATATATATATATATATATATATATATATATATATATATATATATATATATATATATAGATAGATAGATATATATTAACTTACCTTGATGTGATGCAACAAATCCTCGGCCCTTCCATGTCCCAAGAACTGAGATCCAAAGTATCTGGATTGGACACGGCCATCCTCCCAGTATCGAACATGGATGTCAAGCTGTTTTTTCTTTGAAGCCTGATTGAGGCTCTCATTGAACATTAATACGAATGGCCCAGCCTTGTTGATGCCATCAACAAGCTGTTTTTTGAAGTGTGGGGCTAGTCCAAATCTGATTATGTAGCCGGTTTTGTCTTTCCCACACGTAAATGATTTGGCGATGTCAGAGTCGAGAAACATATCTCTAAAAAGCTCCGAAATGCCTTCGTTGGAATTGAAGGAGTGGTGCTTAACTGCAGTGTTTAAACACCACAGAGTCTCCGCACGCAGTGTTGGTGTGGCGCCCAAAGTCACCCGGAGGTCAGAAGTAGTTGCTGTAGCCGTTACGTTGGTTTGTACCGTAGCACTAGTTTTCGGAGGTGCAGCAGCACAGACAGTTAAGAGTGGTAGAGTTAACTGCTGTCGCCGATCGCGCATTCCATTTTTATGCTTCGTGGATTCCATATGCGACCGAAGTGCATTCGCTCCCATCCAGTTCACATTGATGTTTTTTTTGCAAACCGAACAATAAGCCTGCCGGTCATTACCTACTACCGGCCTGAGCCATTCCTTAAACTCTGGGTCTTGCACCCAGCTGTCAGAAAATTTGCATTTCCCCATAGTTGTCTAGACGTTAAAGATTTTCAGTCAAAAAAGTCAAAAACGTAAGCGAGCCAGTTATGTTTAGGCAAAGCGTTCGAGATGTCCAACGACCACTGATTATGACGTCAGCATCAAACATACAAAGTTGAGACGAAAGATCTGTGATTGTGCCCAGCTTAGCTAAAGCCCGCGTAAACGAACTAAAGCCAACTTTAGCAGAAATAATTTCAATCAGAATAGGTCACTTGATAGTCTGAAAAAAATCATACCTATTTTAAAAAAAAAAAAATACCACTAAAACCAAATTTAACACCCTTAATGGCATTAAATTTGGCAATTTTGATTTATCACCTTTTAATACTTTTTAAAACCCCGCGCACACCCTGATTTTGTTGATATCATCCTCATCAAAGTCTTTGTGTCTTTTCCTGTTTTCATCTGTGCTGGATCCCCGTTTTCGTTTCTTTTCTGGAAACTGGGCCTGCCACCAGCGCTCAAATGTCTCGTACTCTCCATAAATATTAAAATTCACGGTAAAATCTTCCATGTTATTGATCGTTTTTTTCGCTGCAGATGTTACGGTCAATTGCTACAGTTATCAATGACAGTTAGACGATGTTTGACATGGTCTGATAACTGACATGGCTACGCTAGCTAACTAGCTTCTGTACTGTGTTTGGTTAGCTCAAGCTAGCACTCTTACAAACATACATACATACACAATCGATAGGCTTTTGTAAAAAATAATTCATTGGTTAGCTTAAATGACAGTAATTTATGCAAGCTGACTAACTAGCTATATACTACACGCTGTTCGGTTAGCCCGCTGTCAAAACGGTTGAGCAGTGCCTGACGTTACCTGAGGGGAAATAAAACACCAAGGTTGCGCGCCTAAACTTTATGGATGATATTTAACACGACTCATTCATGTAAATGCTGTGACACATAGGTTAATATCTCCCCATGCTATTGCAATTGATTTTCCGCGAGGGTGCATCGGTGTTTTTTTCCCCCTCAGTTTTTTACGTTATGTTACTTACACGAGCTAACTACAGCTATATACTGTACAGTGTTTGGTAAGCTAAAGCTGGCATTATCAAGCACGCACACGCACGCCCACAGACCGCAATGCAAGCTGTTTATTAGACATTGGGATGTCCCTGAAAAGGGCCGTTGTGTGGCTCAGGGGACTATTGTGAGAGGACTAATATTTGACATGTTCAATAACATTAGCCATGAACACAGCGTTACCCGAGGTGTTTAAATGAACCCCGTCCTTACGGTAAAGCGCCATGGAGCGGCGAATATTTTTATGAGTCAAGAAACTCATGCCCAATTGCCGTAAGAAGGAACCCACCACCTTATTTATATTACGCCTTGACTTATTGAGAAGACCTGGGGCGTCACAGGTTCCTCTCATCCATACTCTGCGTTCGCAGATATCGGAAAAAACTATCTGGGTAACTGGGAACATGGACATGACCAACGTTAGATCGTCAATCATCCGGCGTATTAGTCCAGTACGCTTGGTGTACCCAAGATCGTTTCCTCCGACATGGATGAGGAGAACCCTCCAGCAAAGGGAGTAGCTCGCCCCACTTCATCCCCCTGCAACCAAGCCACTCCACTTTGCAGGGCAGAGAGAGGTCCGGAACCCTTTTAGCCTGGGTATGTCTCTGAAGCCAGTGCAACCAAGAGTCACCTACTAGCCAAATTGTGGGTAGATCCGTCATGATGTATGTGTAAATGAAAAGAAAATGTTTGTGTCCTTGACTTTAAGGTCCGTTGTGTGCATCCGTAGACATGAGAGATGCGCACGATTGGATTACATATCGCGTGTTTAATGGTTATTGGTGTAGGTAGTGTTCCAAAGACAGTCATTGGCGCATAAACCGTCACACGACCGTCACACAACCTGTTGCACTCGTGTATCTCTTCACTGTCATTACTTGAGTCATAACTCACAAAGTTTTGGAAGACTTGAAAACTTCAAGACCTGAAGACAAAAGATCCTTTTTGAAGACAAAAGCCTCTGTTGAAGTTACCTAAACTTCATAAGAAGATTAGCCTACACATCCCCCATCCAGCTAAGGTAAGTTGATTTACTTGCAATACAAATAACCTCAGGTAATGTTACAAGTCGCCAACAGCGAGCCTTCCCTTTAGTAGTGCTATATGCTTAGTTACAATGCAATTAAATAGAGGACCTTCACTTTTAATTTCGTGACATTTTTCTTACAAGTAATGTTAGCCCACAGTAGCATAGCCTGCTGTCAAACGCTTCTGGTCAGTGCGCATGGATGACATTTGGCACGAATCAGTCACGTTAAATGCAGCGATCAGGGATTTAAATCTTTTTTTTCACAATGTGTTAATGACATTGTAGCAAAGCCTGCTGTGGGCAGTGCCTTACCTTACCTGAGGGGAAATAAAGCGCTAGGTTGCATCTTCTCGCTGCCACTGCTCCCACCTTGCCAATTCAGAGGTATCATGTGTGTTGAGCTGCACCTCATCAAAACAGCAGTTTGTGCACTGCCTCTTCATACACTGCTGATCTTCAGCATTGCACGTGATCTCAGACAGAATATGGGAAAGGCTCTTAGTTGTGATCAGGCCTTTACGTACCAAACACTCTATGAGAAGATGCATGTTCTCATGCTGATAACACGCACAAGTATTCCTGTCTGTGGGTCTGGCCTCCGTGATGTGCTTGGGCCTGTAAATTGACAAAAAGATCTTTAATGTGATTGTTTACATTCCACATACAATAAACGATTATGTCACATTGACTCAAATACCTAATATATATAACATTCAAAGAATAACAGATAAAGACCAAACAAGACATCTAACTTATTTATGTCACACCACAGGACAGGGTAGTCACACCACAGGACAGGGCCGTCACACCACATGACATGGCCGTCACACCGCAGGACATTTTCATCGTTGTGACCATTTTGAGTCATTGCTATACAAGACTGACCTTAGCTATTATGCTAATTTAATAATTACACCGTTTTAACCTTAATATGTTTAATTTAAAATATAATTTTTTTACAAATTTTGAACTACAGCTGTCACACTACAGGACTCTCAAAAAATGACACATTCATTGTCTGACAGAAACAGTGAAATTTATGAAATGAATCAGAGGGAAACACTCACCTTTTAACCTTCACTGTACATTCCAACATCTGGGGGGCTTCCTGGTAGGGGGGGTTGACTAAGGACCCCTATAGTTGTCCATGTAACTGCCGTTTCAAAAATCTGATTTTCCATGTCACGCCACAGGACAGCATTTGTGTTACGAAAGTTATTTTTCTGTAAATACTAATTTACTTGTTTTGCGCATATTAAAACCTAATATTAATAATGTAAATATATACAATATAATGCCAAGGCAGTTATTAGCTGCTCCAGATATTTCTGGTTTATTTTGTTCATATGTAAGTTTAATGCTTCACCTATGTTACGGTCACACCGCAGGACATTTTGCGTATTCACCTTAAAATATAATCAAAACATAACAGATATTTCATACAAAATCATAAGTTTAAAACAAAGTACCATAATATGCTTCACTACCATGTGTTGTTTAAGTGGTAAAATGCATCTAAATAAACATTCACACTTCATTACAGAAAAATCATGTGTCATGTCATCCACCCACATATTGTGTTATATTTAGACATCCTTGAGAGATGGAGAGTTTTGCACGTCTGGACGCTATATTTTATTACCTTGCAAATGGTTCCCACCAACTAGGGAGTAGTAGGATACAGATGTCTTCTGTCGGTAGAGCAGCAAAGCAGTATGTGTTAGATATGGGTAAGTTGTACTATGTTAATTCAGGTAGGAGACGTCTGGTTGTACGTACCCCTGAGGAGAGGGACAGGGTACTGTATGAGTGCCATGAAAGTGCAGCCACTGGAGGGCACCCTGGTGTACAGAAGACTGCACAGAAGGCAGTGCAGAATTTTTATTGGCTGACTTTAAAAAAGGATGTAGAGGATTGGGTTGGTTCCTGTGAGCCATGTCAGAGGCATGACAGAATTAAGACAGCACCTACGCTACACCCTATTAAGGTCCAGGCTCCCTGGCAGGTCATGGGAGTTGATTTAATTGGGCCGCTCAAAACGACATCCGAAGGTTACACCCATATCATAAGGTTTTACTGATTTGTTTACCAAGTGGGTCATGGCTAGGCCTCTGGACGGCAAGAACGGTCCAGGGGTAGGACTTACGGTGACACAAGCTGTTTTGGCACAGGGTGGTGTCAAAAAGATTATCACTGATCAGGGAAGAGAGTTTGTTAATGACTGTAACAAAGCTCTTTTTTGAAACCTTTGGGATAGAGCATGCTGTAACTTCACCCTACCACCCGCAGAGCAATGGGCAAGATGAGCGCACAAATCAGAACCTTAAGCGCCATCTTGCAAAGTACTGCAATAAGAGTGACTGGCAACACGCTGTTTATTCGATAAACACCTCGAAGCAGCGTTCCACAAAGGTGAGCCCATATTTTGCAATTTATGGGGTTCATCCCGGCAGCAGCGCCGATCCAAAGGTGGATGACTTTAAGATCGAGAACAGTGAAGAGACGCTGCAGAGGAGGGCAGACTTACTTGCCAAAGTTCATGCCAAGGTTCATGAGAACATTCTAATTGCCCAGGGTAGACAGAAATTGCAGTATGAAACCAAGCAGAGGCATAATGTTAAAAGCTTTGATGTCAAGGAGGGCGATGAGGTCCTCGTGGCAGTCAACAAGAAAGCGGTGAAGTTAGGAAATGCGATGAATGAACGTTGGGCTGGACCGTTTAAGGTGGAGTCCATGACAGCCAAAGGACAGTCCAGATTGGTTGACAGTGAGGATCTTTTAAAGCGAAGTCAGACGGTGAATGTTCGCCATTTGAAGCCATATGTTCGTCGAACAGACAAGCCAAAAGATGTCGGCATCGCTTCTGATGTCCAGGAATTGAGTGTATTGTGCGACATCTCGATGGAAGCTGTAGGTGCTGAATGTTCTGATGTCCAGGAGGAATTGAGTGTATTGTGCGACATCTCGATGGAAGCTGTAGGTGCTGAATGTAGGTATTTCTTCATTTATACATCTCCATATCTGTACTGTCATGTCAAGTTCAATGTAGAGTGTTGAATGTGTTTTATGTTCCTTTTTCCTAAAAGGTGCAGATGTTGATCACACACACAGCAAGACAGCAGACACAGGTGAGGGCACAACCTTGTACAGAGAACAAACATATTTGTACATACATAGATGTATATGTATAGTAGATGCTGAATGGTTTGTGTTTGTGTGTGTGTTTTTCCCAATTTCAGATATTCCTACTGTCTCAAGTTCAGAGGAAGAGGTACATTTTCTAGTGTTCGTTTCAATGTATTAGTTTCTTCTGCTTTCTTCTTCTTTTTTATCTGTTGGTTATTTCTGTATGTAGTCTCTTACTTTGGAGGAGAAGTTTCCTGTGCCTTTTGCTGCAAAGGTACAATGGTCTATAGTTCACCATGGTAGACTATAGACCATTGTACCTTTGCAGCAAAAGGCACAGGAAACTTCTCCAAAGTAAGAGACTACATACAGAAAAACAGTGAATGAGTTAAATAACCAACAGATTAAAAAAAAGAAGAAAGCAGAAGAAACTAATTCATTGAAACGAACACCAATACATAATACCATCTTTTCCATTTAGTAGTAGTTTGGGGTGGACATTATGTGTAACTTCTGTACACATACTTCCAATCCATCAGGTACTGACGCAACAGATCCGCAATGATGTGGACAAAGACGCGGTCTTGATCAGCCTTGGAAGTTGTCGTGCGACGTTTCGTGACTTAGAGAGTCTGGCAGGCCCAGAGTTCAACTGGCTGACCGATGATGTAAGTAAAACTTAGAAATACATTTTTATTTTACTTTTTTCCTATCATGTTGTCATCAAATTTCTTTTTCTTTCTTGTAGATTGTGAATACGCGCGTTGCGGTGATTGCTGCAGATCACAAACAGCGTTCCACTGTAAGTAATTTCTATTTTCTCTTTAGTCTGACAACCTACCAGTATGTGTTATTGTTTTGTAGAAGTTTACTCTGGTTTTTTTTGTCTTCACAGGACAAAGCAGTGTTCCACGCCCTTACCACAGACGCATACACGTTGTGGTGTCGTGACTGGACAGCACATAGTTGTGTTACGGAAAGAACTTTAAGCTGTATCAATGGCATTAAGCCAGATGGCGTGGTGCTACTGCCCCGTCTCGTTGGTCTGGGCTCTCCTGAACTTGGCAACCATTTTATTTTGTGGGTAATTAATGGTACCCAGAAAAATATACAGATTTTTGATTCACTAGGAATCTACAATACATTAAAAACAGAGGACAGATTAGTCTTGGCCAACGCATTTAGGAATGTGTTTCCTGATCTGTCCCTTTGGGACGTTGTGTTACCACCACAGTGGAAACAGACAGACAGCACTAACTGTGGTGTTTTTGTCTGCACAGCAGCAGAGGCGATAGTGAGGGGTATTGAGATGGAGACTGTACCATTAACGGAAGCACAGCTCTCCCATGCGGCACAATTATGTAGGTTTGCGTTAAAATAAAGCTTTACAGGTTTGGTCAGCGGAGACCTGGGGTTAAATGCGTCGTACTGTAGCTTTACAGGTTTGGTTAGATAAGGTGAAGTTGTGCCCTGCTGCTGGCGTTCCCTAGTCAATGCCAGCCACTTGGAGTTAGACGTGCCTTGCTTCTGTCACCGGTCACATGGGTTAGACTTTGTCTTACAGGTGTGGTCAGCGCACACCTGGGGTTAGAAAGATGTGCCTTATTTTTACTGTCTTACAGGTGTGGTCAGCGCACACCTGGGGTTAGAAAATGTGCCTTGTTTTTACTGTCTTACAGGTGTGGTCAGCGAGCAGTTGCGTGCGTTGCGCTTGTAGGAAGTCCTTTACGGTTCCCAAGTGCGGCGTGCAATCTGTCAGCGCACACCTGGGGTTGCAGGTTGTTTTTACTGTTTTTTGTAAGGGGACAGGTAAGTTTGGTTCTCTCCACTTTCCCCTTTAAATGTATGTTATATGTATACCATGTTCTATGTATGTCCCTGTGAAGTTTGTATGTCTGTCACATATGTCTGTTATACACATTTGTTATTTAAAAGTATCTAAGCATCCTTTTATTTTTCATTAACCTTGTCTTGTCTTGTCTCACTAACACCCCACCCATAACCTGTACCTTGACGTGGTGAGTGGGCTTTCAACTGAACAGGTCTTGCTTTGATTGGTGTTAGTAATCATGTTTTTAAAACAAGTATGTGCTTTGCAGTATATTTCCACAGGTCTACTGAATGGAACACATCAAGACTCAATTAATTTAGACTGACCACAGCATACAAGACACTGCACCTGAAGACAGGCACCTATCTCCCTGCAATCACCCGACACTGAATGTCTTGCATCAAATACTGTCATAGTTTTTTCAATGTTTGCTATTGAATTGTATTTAAATTCGTTCAGATGTTGTTTATCATGTGTGTGCATATAGATCTGCACCCTAGTGTAATTACTGCACTTGGTTTGGAAAATGTATTTATTGCTAGCTCTACTGATGGCTGTAATGTGTAAGTACTCAGCTGTCAGTCAAAGTTCAGAGCAGGTATGTGTCACTGTCAAGATTAGGTCACTAAATAAATAGATTGGTTTCAAAGACGTTAATTGAGAACCTTTTTTTAGAACCTAGTTTCTATCACCAAGGTTTACTATACCGCTGTAAAACTGTTGACTGGTTGTAACTAACATTACAAACAAATTGCGAGGAAGTTTGCTCTTTTCTTCGCAAACATATTTTTTGTTTGCCATTCTCGGAAACTGATTTCAATAACCTGTAGTATGCATAGGAGTTCAGGGGGCTTAGCATTTCTAGGTTGCTGCATTGATGTGCTATATTGTTTTGGATATATTTTGCATTTGTGCATAGTGTTACAGACAGTTAGTGTAGCAACTTCGTGACATGAGGAGTAGACGTTCAAGGTAAGAGACGTGTTTATTAATGAATGAATGAATGAATTAAACCCGATTCTACCAAAATACGATGTCAACAGGTTGACTACCAGGCTAAGCTAACGCATCGTTTAGCTACGTTAGCTTGCTGC
Organism: Clupea harengus; assembly: GCF_900700415.2. Taxonomy (NCBI): domain Eukaryota; kingdom Metazoa; phylum Chordata; class Actinopteri; order Clupeiformes; family Clupeidae; genus Clupea; species Clupea harengus. Next base: position 22,328,633 of record NC_045171.1, on the reverse strand, counting down.
CATTGATTTTCCACAGTTGAAAAGTTCGTTAAACAAGTCGGTTGTTTGTTTAGCCGTATGACTTCGTAAAAATTCGGTTAACAAAACAGTTGAGTATTAAAACGTATAACTTCACAGAATTAAAATAAAAAAATAAAACGATCGTTTAAAAGTCAGGCAAACGACGTCTGCTATTAGCCAGTTCCTGCCTGGTAACTAATCTTAACCAATCAACATTCTAGAATTGCATCCGTATGCGGATCGTTTTTGAGTCAACCCATCGTCTACTTACAGGCCCATTCAAATCAACAGAACTTTTTGGAACATTCTGAAGAGCCGTATAATAAAATAACTAGAATATCTTTTCTAGTAGGTAAACATCCTGACTACAAGCATTTCAAGTTTCAAAGCTCTCAGAGCTTGTGTTCTCAATCTGCATCAGTTTATATGTCTTAACTCCCATACGGACAGGCTATATTTGAGTTATTTTTTGTTTTGAGGTGTATAACAATATCTATAAATTTAACAATCTTTGCAGTAAAATATTTGTATCCAAGAATCCAGTTCATATATGGGAGACCTTAGAGATGAGGAAAAACATGGGTGGGTTTAGTTCTACCTCCGGTAGGGGTATCTCAAAAACTAAAGCCCTTTTTGACAGTTTGTCACTAGCCTAATTGTAGAACCACACACACACCCTTAAAAAAAAAAAAAAGATTGCACAATGACAGAGGTGATGATTTATTGATAATTTGATGATAATGTGTGCATAATGTAACCCACACTGGTGCTCACTGTATCGTGGAGGTAACGTTGAGCTTAACAGCTAATGTCTTGACTGACTAGCACAGCTAGTCAGCGTTGCGATATGGAATGTTATAAGATGCGTGGCACTAAGTTGTTTACAGTTCAGCCACGCAGCTTACGTTAGTAGCAGATAGCAATGGTTTACTATGCAAGTGCATTGCAGATATGAATAGCCAATGGATATCTTAAATTAAGTTCAAGTTACACTGTAAATTATTCTCATGTTTAAGTCAAGTATAGTGATATGATGTAGTAATGAGTTATCACATAACATAATACTGAAAAAATGTGTAAAACAGATAAGCCTTTGCTTAGTGATGTGAAATACTGTATTGTTTTGAATTGTACATTATTATTTAGTGAAGCACATTGAAAATGCAAGCTTCTATGCAAATTAAGTTCTAATGTTATGTTGTTCTATCATCTCAATGGTTACACATATAGAAAAGTTATTGAGATCTCATAAGAAATAGAATTAGAAAACACACTGATTATTCTACACTTTGTGTAGATAGTTTTTTATGCACACTAGAAGAATCTGAATCCTGTGAATCTGATTGCAGAGATGGCGAGCTAAACCCAGATTGTGGATGTGGTGTGGCCTACCGAATGATCCAGACCCGAGACTGAGTTCCTTTACAATAATCATACTAGGGATGCACGATATTGAATTTAGCCGATATTTACAAACTCATTTTGGCCGATTGCTGATGCCGATATAAACACCTCTGCTTTTTAATTATTGAAAAGTCTCTCCTGTACTAGAATTAATCTGCTATTATGATAGGGTATTGCTGTAGATACGGGACATTAAAAACTTGATTTGTATAATTTTAGAAATAGACATTCACTCATGAAAACTATTGAAATGATTTCAAATATGGCAGATTTATTTATATTTTCACGTCAATGTTCATACTTGAACAGTACCTCCTTGAACTTGAACAACTACTCTGGAAATGCAACCTGGCTAATTTGGCAAGCTAACGTTGGTTAACCGACTTACAGTTTAATAACATCACTTCTAGGATTTCTAGACTAATGTATGTAAGGTTATTGCCAAGTTAGCTATACAAATTCCATATATGCCAAAGTAAGCCATGTTCAGATAGCGTGGCCTCATGACAACGTTTCACATCCCGTCAAATGAGATCATCAACTTCGCTGGTGTCACGTAGCATGCACGCTAACTAGCTAGTGTTGTCTAGCTAACTAGCAACGTATTAACTTCTATTAGCGCGCGACAGGTAATGTTGCAAAGCGTTTCACGCGGGTGGTATGCATCTATGCATGCAACCTACGTTACGGCCAAGCTGTCGTTTCCTGACAAATAGCATGTCAACATCCTCTGATACTGTGAAGTGCTGCCACACAGCCGACGTGTTGAATTACGTTGTTGGCGCTCATAGTAACCAAAACATTTGCTTCACGTGCGCTTAATTTGAACGTCACCTTATCGGCCAGGTACATCGGCAGAAATGTTCATATCTTAATAATCAAGTTTTTAGGCTTTTATCTGCAGATACCGATGTTGTGCCGATATTATCGTGCATCCCTAAATCATACTATTCCAAACAATCTACTCTTCCTTTTTTATTTTAAACTGTTTCATATTGTGATTGTTGCATGACCGATTGTGAAGCAATAAACTGGTAATTTGTTCAACTTGTTTTATACCTCGCCTTCGAATCTAGGTAGATATTTAGTGCTTTTTCTAATACTGGCCCCAGACAAGTGCTACAATAATGACACAGAAGTGCAAAACATGGGCTTTAACATTTGAAAATGTTTTTGAAATTGTTTTCAGAGCATGAGTGACAGCCGCAACATCTATCATTATTTTCATGAGTTCACAAGCTAATCTGCTATATTAGCTTGCTAGTAGCTGGCTAACTAGCTATTTAGCTTCCCAGCCGTTTGGCGCCGGACCAGAATGGATTTTTTTGACAACACTAATATAATGTGAGGGAGAGAGAGAGGTTGAATGACGGTACGTTTCCACACAGCATGTGACCAAGCGAATTTCGCCAGGTCAAATGCCGTGGTCATATGCTTGTGTGGAAACGTACTGTCATTCCACCTCTCTCTCTCCCTCACATTATATTAGTGTTGTCAAACAAATCGATTCTCAGATACTAAAAATGTAGTATCAAGTTAGATATTAATTTGCACGGGTATCGATATTTAAATGCCACCGCGGCCTTTGCACCTGCCATCACTGACCATTTTAACAGGCACCGCTGCAAGCAGGCAGCCCCTCTCCTAACGCAGCGACCGCAAGTAGTTCGGGTTTTAGTGGAAAATGAAAAAAGCAAGGGTGCTGTATGGAAATATTTTGCATATAAAGCAAATGATCGGTGGAAGCCGATATGCAAGCCGAAAGCCAACATGCAATGAATCCTTCTAGGCTAGTTTTCTAACGCCATTACTGACTTTACGGTCTTCATTGACCTACCACGCAGGTAAAGACTAGCAGCAACAGCACCCAATTTTAAGGGCTACAGGGATTGTAAAGATATATGCTTTTCAACACGGTTAACTTTCTAACGGAGGGTAGTGGCTGCCAGCATCACCCCATTACTTGCCAGTTGACCTACCACGCAGGTAAAGACTAGCAGCAACAGCACCCAATTTTAAGGGCTACATCACCCCATTACTTGCCAGTTGACCCAACACAGCATAAACAAAGAAAATCTTACCGTGACCGTCGGTCAACTCACTTGTGAACGTTTTAAGTAATGTCCACCCGGTATTCTGATCATAGATGCCTGATAGAACAGCTGAATTACTGTACAGGTCAGATATCTTATTATATTGTTTGCACTAAGCCAGACAACGTAAGGGTTGTGTTGTTGCTATTGTTATTTTTTGTGGTGTTCAGGGACGTGCAGAGTCTCACCTTTCATCATGAAAAGTAAAAATCAAATAATGATAAAATACACACAAGTGGTTGTAATCACTTTGAACTAGTGCTGTCAGTTTAACGCGTTATTAACGCAAACCCATTTTAACGCCGTTTTAATTTTTTTTTTTAAATAAACATTCTTTTTGGCCTCGCAAACTGTGTAGTAGGCGAACGTTACGGTTTGACTGAATGGTGAGCGCGATACGGCGAAATGGATGATAAAAAGCTTCTGAATGGAAAGTTTACTTTTAAAAGTTGTGTTGTGCAAAAGAAGCGAGCTTCACTGTAAAATGAAACTGAAAATGTCAACAGGCAGCTGGCTGAAAGCAAAGAAGTAGTAGGCTTACCTTTTATTGGTAACCTAACTGTTACGGTTCAATGTTTCTGAAATAAGAGAACTGACTGCTATGTTCCCAGCAAACTATTAAGCCATGGTTTAACTGCACTATAGGCTGAGTCCTTGTTTATCTGAAATGTGCACTTTATAATTTTATTTTGTACCGCCCTGTTTGGCAATATTGGTTTTCAATCAAATAAAACATTTTCATAAAGCAAGCCAATCAACTTTTCCATGTTGATAAGGGCATTCAAATAAAAATAAAATGATGGAAAAAAATAAAAATAAACGAAGGGACATTTAGAATAGATACAAATTTGCGATTAATCGCGATTCATTTTGAGTTAACTATGACATAAATGCGATTAATCACAATTAAATATTTTAATCGTTTGACAGCACTACTTTGAACCCAAGACTGCTTTTTATTGGTGAGCTGATTTTGAGAAAGCTAAAGTTGCCTTTTCAAGTTGTTATGATTGTCTAGTTGCTATGCTAGCTAACTAGATAGCTAGCTAAAGACACTTTTAATAACCTTAAACGATTTAAATGGAAGAGTTGAATTTGCAAGAAATGATAGCTAGTTATCTAACTGATGTTATAGTTTCCTCGATTTAACTAATGGGAAAAGGTAGAAACCCTCAGGGTAACTATGCAACTTCATATTCATGAGTTAATATTCACACATATTAACACAAGTTCATCACAAGCTAGCAGCTGACAACTATATGTACCTTACATATGTGTGCATGTAAAGAATGCTGTTATGAAAAATGAAAAACAACCAGTAGTCAATGTGCAAGCTGCCAATTGAATGGTGATTTAAACTACTCTATTGGGTTTATATATTTTAATTATTTGTAAATCTGACTGAAAGAGTCTGCCTCACCAGCCACAAACCTCACGGCACGTCACTGATGCTTATGATTTTGTTCATTTTTTCCCCCTCTGTAGTTTCGAAAATGGCATCGAGTATCGAGCACCATCCGTAGTATCGGTATCGAGTTTGAAATTTTAGACCCGTGACAACACTATCGTAGCGCTCCCTACTTCTGCCCCAGCTATTCAAAATGTGACAAACAGTTATAAACATTTATAATCAATCAATCTTACATATTTCAGTAGCAGTGGGTGTCTAGATTACGACTGGTAACTTGTTTGGATTTCAACTCAAACATGTTTTCCGTTTTTCACCGTTGTGTAGACCAACACGCAAAATTAGCTGATACAGGAGGTTTTACCATTTTCCGCCCTTTATTTATTTACCTGTGATACATGTGGGGTGAGGAGATTAGCCAAAAATTGGCAAAACATTACCAATATGATCAAGTATTATCTCTATCGGGACCCGTAACCTCTCGTGAACATCTCCTAACTCTGTCGTTAGCTGTCGTCGCTGCGAGGGGCAGGAAAACCTCAATTAAAGAGGGAGAAAGGTCTCTGTGTCGGTTGAAAACTGTATGACTCTAACAAATTCTCGTCGCAAAATCGAATTCGTTCAGTTTGTTCCATGACGATTTGTACACACAGAAATAAATCGTTGTCTAGTACACTTAATTATGCTGTACAACTGTCATTTTTTGCACACATACAATTTAAATACCCCTTTTGGGCAGGAGCGTAGGTTGTTTAAAGTAACAATATGTAACAATTTTACCTTAAAATAACTGCTTGAAAAAAAATGTACCGCTACAATTACTTTTAATATGGAGAATGGCCTTTCCGCCATTGCCATCGGGGGTCTGTAGGGAAAATACTGCGGTATGTAAGATTTCTGGAGCCGCCCGGTCCTTTGTGTCTGAGCATGCGTGACTGAATCGAAATTGCTACCCGATCCAGAGCTAGCCATCTTTCTGCTGGATTGGTAAGTAGTTTATTTGCTGTCCTGCTTTGTTTTGTCTTGCACTTGCTTGATGTTTGACTGTGTTAGCAAAGTTGTTGACTCGCTAGTTTGTCATAAACGAGGAAAGCAAATTTCAACAGGTTTCGCCGCTAGGGGGAGCGCCAAGCCAAAAACTCCTTAGTGCTGCTTTAAAATCCGTTATCCTGGTTGACCCAGAAATCAATATTAAGCAACACGTACGCGATCGGGCCGACGTAGGGAAAGTTACGATACCTCACATACGGTCTCTTTCTCACTTAACATTATTATTGTAGCATGGCCCGTATGGGCTACGCGGAAGTGTGTGGAAATGTTACACCCAGTGTTCGCTGTGTCTGCTCTAGAGTAATTGTTCGAGTTGAGTTATGCTGTTTCCAGTGTTGCCAACTTTTCTGTAAGGAAAGTAGCTGTTAGCTCTCCCAAAAGTCGCTAGATGACGTAATCAACTAATTTGCATAATATGCAAATAAGATGCGCATGCGCATAAATACAAAGTTCTAATATTTTGCTGCTATCTAGGCCGCGCTGTGTGAGTGGAGAGGAGACGGCAACCGCCCTAGCTGTACTCAGCTCTCGTGAGATCGGTTGTAACGTGGACTGCAGAACGGGATATGTGAGATGCTTTTTCAGTGCTTTGTCAACACAATAATCCACCAAATTACAGAAAAAAATCGCTAGTCGCTTTTTGCTAATAAAGTCGTCAAGGGGGTTTGGAAAGTCGCTAAGTTGTGAACACTGGCCAGGCTGTGATTCGGGATGCCCCGCACAATTTGGGACGGTTGGCAACCCTAATGGTATCTGCCACTGCAACAAATGTCTCCCTGAGACCAGAGTTTGACGCCCTCCTTCCTGTACTGGCAACTGGTGAGATCACTGGAGGTAAGGATATTTTTGTTTTATAATGTTATATAATCTACTTATCATGTAATTTATTAAACATTTCAACTAGGCCTATTTTAATTAGGTAGGTAATATGTTGTGTGTGGGTAACCTACATAGGCTAGCATTACGTTTTAGCTACATCAAGTTCACCTGTAAAAGACCTAGTGCTAGCTAGCAGATCAAATTATGGATGACTGTAGCTACATAGAAAAAGTTGTTTGACTATGATCATGTTCGTTTGTACGTCATGCATTTTGATATTAAATTCCTGACTCGGCTACTTTTGCCTATCTTGAGTGACAAACTGCGTTATTTTCAAGTGGTGCAAGCCGGGAGCGTGCCTATGTTCCCACAGCCCTATGTTCCCACATTTCTAAGAGCTTTTTCAAAATGAGGTCTTATGTTCCCACATTTCTAATCATCATTACAAAATTAGGCCCTATGTTCCTACAGTTCCCACATTTCTACCCCTGCCTGGTAGTTAAGGGTTCACCATTCCGTAGCTGGCGATTTGAAAGAGCTAGCTAGCTTCCAAACTCTTACCCTAACCTTAACCCTAGAACATAGGGCTGTGGGAACATCGGGACTCATTTTTCAAAATAAATCTGGGAACATAGGGCCTCATTTTCAAAATTGTCAGTGAAAAAAAAATCCTTACAAATGTGGGACCATAGGTCTGTGGGAACATAGGGCTGACCCCTGCAAGCCTATGGATTTACTATGGTTAACGTCTAGAAATACTGCCCTTGACTTTGCTTGCTGTTGTTTTGCTAGTATTGCGTTGGAAAGGGGCAGAGTGAACTATTTGCAGTTTTGCTAAAATATTCAACTCTGTATTCATTTGCAGAATGAGGGAAATTGAGGAAAGTGAGGCATGGTAGCCGAGTCGATGGGCATCAGATCAGGTATGTGAACATGCATTTAATTTTTTATGAAATATCAGTTTCTAACTATTTTAGTTTAGTTTATTAACTGTTTTGAGTGTTGCTAGTAGTGTAAGATATGTTATGTCTTTACTTGCAGTTGGCATACCTGAAAGAAATAGCAGAGTTCCTGGACATACCTGCCACCAATCCCCAGCGATTTGTCTCACATCGCTGGTTGTCAGCTTATGGGATCAACACTAAAAGAATGTTACCTGTGTTCAGAGTGCTCTACTTTGGATTTATGGGAAAGCAGGACCAAGAACTGTACAACGAAATATTACAGGACCTGTACAGAGATCATGGTGTGAGTGACGAGGCTCAGCGAAGGGTTGAATTTATTCACCAGGATCTCTGCAAGAATGTATGTTTGTGTATGTATATATTGTAACAGCTTGTTATATGGTCAAGAAGGAACTAAAATCCCACTATTGAATCTGACAGTTTTGCATGATGCCACCATAAATGTTACACAAACAGTGAAGTATATGATCATTATCTGATTTGATGATGGTTAGAACAGATCCTGATTGCACAGTATGTCGCCGAGAACTATCCATTAACCATGGTGGCGAGAATTATTTAACTTGCCATGAAGACAAAGACGTGCATAAAAAGGCTGTGCTAGCGAAAGGAGCTAGCAACATTGGTACACTCTTCGTCACATCTACGGCTGAAATAGACAAAATTGCTGCAAGTGAGGTAGCCTATGTATACCATACCATCAACCACGGTCTTAGCTATAACAGCACTGACTGCACTGTTAAATGAAATGGGACTTCATTTCAAGACTCATGTATTGCTAAGAAGATGCACTTGGGCAGAACCAAAGCTGAGATGATCACCATGAATGTTTTAGGACCAAGCACTGTGGGGAAAATTGTGTCTTACCTTTCTCCAGCTGAAGGTGAGCCTGTCTATTTTTCACTTGCCAGCGATGCCTCAAATAAGGGAAATAGAATTTTTTTCCAGTATGTGTGAGGTATTTCTCTGTGTCCGATGGCGTACAGTCCAAGCTGCTTGACCTTTAAGAAGACAGTGATGTATAAGAAACATCACTGCGTATGCAGCCGATAATGCGAACGTGAATTATGGAAAACATCCCTCTGTTTACAAGTTGCTCTGCAGCGCAAACGATGGCATTCTAAAAGCGAATTGCCTGGCCCACGTTGCACATAATGCATGCAAACATGCCAGTGATCAGCTGGTAAATGGATATTGAGAACAATGGGCCTCATTCTCAAACGCAGTTAAGAAGAATCCAAGAATTGGATTTAGGAAAACATTTGGCATTCATGAAAGCTTTCTCATCTGAGATTTGTTCTGAACTTCAGAAGACTTAACGAACTCGAAATAGCAGTCGTAAATCGGCAAAGTTTTCTTAAATGCGATTCCCCGTGGGCCATCTTGTGGTTTTTTGAGGAATCGCATATAAGAAAACTCAGTGTTTGAAGTGTTAATGAATTTGTGAGAAATCGCTGGTGATTGCGTTCACATCAACTCTACAGACATCCTCTGATTAAAATAATTATGATAATAATAAATACGAGAATATTTATATTATTAACAATTACGTTTCACGTGTATAGTCATGATTCTACAAGGCACCGTGATGTCATAAAATAAATAAAAGGACTACACCAGAATGCTGCGCTCGTCTAGTGAGCGTCGTTTGGCACTGCCGTCTGTGCAAGTACGGCAATCCAGACTATTTTCATTTGTAGTTCCACGTTGGTGAACGAACTGCCTAGCACTACCAGAGCAGGGGCGTCCCTCTCTACCTTTAAGAGAGCACCTCCCTTCCAATCGGCACTTTGATTAGTGCTTAACTTGCACTTACAGCAGTTACATTCCTGCACTTCTTTTTTATGTTCTATTTAGTTTTTCTATTTCTTATGTAAAGTAGTATTTATTGTTACACTAGGTCTCTATTGCTCGGAGCTTGACTGTTCTCTCCCTTGTACATCGCTTTGAACAAAAGCGTCTGCTAAATGTAAATGTGAATGCACACGAACACTGCAAATGTAAGTGAATAAATAAATAAGCACTAAACTCAATCGTGTTCAAATAGCCATAGTGGAATAGAATGGACACATCTACATCCTGCAACGGTTAAGTTAGATCTGCGTTTACTTGTGCTCGCTTTCCGCTTTGACATGACTCGCTTACGAGTTGCTTTCGTGTGGACTCGGTAGATTCTGACAGCACACGTCACTGCGGTTGGGTGCCCTTATAAGGAGCTGGCGGGGCGTGTATGTATGCAAATTCAGGAGCACGAGAACGCGCTTTCAACTAAAGAAAACTCTTCCGGTGGAGCACAGCTAGGAACACTTCTGCTGCGTAGGAACACATTTTCAAGCGTTCATGAATTTGGCGGATGTCTTTTTCTTACTTTGTTTTTCCGAAGCCCGTAAGAAACATTTCAGAAGAAACTTCAGAAAAATGTTCGAGAATGAGTCCCATTGTTTTAAAAAATATACAGCCACTTCTCAGTGTCGGCATCTTTGAGAGAGGAATTACGTTCCTTTTTCCGCTTTTGTGTGGCGTGAGATATTGCGTCGTGTGCACGAGATGGCTCTCCTTTCATCCTGCTGTGACCTAGAAACCTGGCCTTCTCTTACCTCACATTTCAGGTCCCTTGGGGAAAACGGTCCGGTGGTTCTGAGGATGAAGTAAAAACTGACACTGCTGAGATTTACCTGTGCTTTTTCCACAATGCTGGATGTGTTTTCGATCAACTTGTTAAGAAGCTAGAGTTAACAGATCTCTGCATCACAGATGTGTATGAGGAACTACGACAGTTCAAAATGAAGATGCTTCAGAGGAAACGGGACAGCTTTTTTGGATTCAGACCAAGAGGCTGATGGACAAACAGTTGCCAGCACAGAGGTCCAAGCTACAAGAAGACTTTGTGATGTTTTATGACTCAGTCATTGCATACATCAGCAAGTGGTTCGACTTCTCACCAGAAAATATAATGGTGCAACTGAAACCAATAGGCCTCTATGATGAGCTCTCCTTTCCTGACCTGGAGCAGATGGTGGCTGCACTAAAACTGACAGACAGAATCAATATGGATCAGCTCTATGAAGAGTTCTGTGCTAGCAGGGAGGAAATACAGAAAGCCACAAAGGATACCACAAAATCCACCAGTGAGAAGTGGGTGGCAATTTTCCAAAATGTAGGAAAAGCCAATATGATCTTATGTCTCATTTGTCCTCAGCGGCACGCTACAAATGCCTTTGTAGAGAGGATCTTCTCACTGATGACTGATGAATAAATGGTCAGACTCAAGAAACCGATGCAGCACAGAGCTGATCAAAAATAAACTTCTAGTCACTGTCAACTGTGACTTGTCATGCAAGGAGTTCTACCTGGCTTTGCAGAAGGATAAAAAAAAAAAATGCTTGAATCAGTCAGGAGTAGCAAGAAATATCCATGGAAAAAGTAGCTTAGATGGTGAGTCTTCTTTTGACTTTGTGAATTTCAAATTCTTATTTATGCAACCCCCACACATAACCTCATAGGTTAGGGGCAGTATTTCTTAAACTAATAATCATTTGTTTCCGTCATTTACTGCAGGGTAAGAGGAGGTCCATGAAACAGACAGCAAAGACACAGACAACTGAGGATAACAACAGAGACACAGTCAAGAAGACAATAGTAAGAAACAACAGAAACAGGTCAGGATAGCAACACTAAAAATACAATTTATGTATGAGAAACAAACAGTGAAGACGGATTGACAATAACAAAGTTCTACACTCGTTAAATGACATGTTTTAAATACTTAAATGTCAAAGTTATAATAAAATGTTAATATATAACTTACATAAATGTCTGCCTTTTCCCCCTTCGATATGATATGGCCCCCCATGTATTGCTGAGAACTGGGATAAGTTAGTTTGACAATGTTGGTTGGTTTAGGCCTAAAGCTTTTCAGTGTCTGTGGCATATGGTTATAGTCTAATGCTATTTCAAGAAAACAACATGACATTTGAGAGAAACTTGTAATAATTGTCTTGACTATTACTATGAACAATACATCCCAGCAAGTACAGTAGTGGTTTGCCAAAATTACACTGAAATGAGTAGGTTTATGGCATGGCTAATGAAACCTTGCGATTTCCATTATATAAGTGTCCCTTATTTGGGGTTGAGGAAGTTGGCAACCTTATGTGTGCCGTTCCCCCCCCAAAAACTGTAGACACAAATAAATATTTGTGTATAATATAGTAATATTAAATAAAAGCACAACACAAGCGGTGCTAATTATTAACGTAAAACAATGTGTTTTTTAAGTTTTGAACAATCATGATCCCTCCCTATTCCTCAAATTGGTTTGGTCCACATGCTGTTTCCAATGGGCGGGGCTACCGGCTGTTTCCAACAGGCGGGGCTACCGGCAGCTCCATGTTTCATTTAATCAGCCTAGCAGTTCACGGTCAGATTGTGAGGAAACCAACCACACCTGTAAAACCTCTTCAAGTAAAAGCCAGTAAGTAATTTATCACACCACTTGTACAAGCACAAGCTTGTAACATGAAAAGTGACATTTCTCCTGCTTTATTCAAAAGCTCAAACTTGAGCTTGTTAACAATTATTAGCTATTAGCTTAACCAGTGTGCTGATAAAAAAAAGGCTGATTTTGGACAAAGCACACACACAGACACACACTCCTCTTTTTCCTCCTCTCCCCTGTCATTACATATCGTGTAGCATAGTGGCAAAGAGATTGACTGAGGTCTTTCTCGAACGCAGTTAAGAACATGTTAAGGAAAATGTTCAACTCCACTTATGAAGTTCTCGGGACAATTCTGGCATTCATGAAAGTTTATTAAAAGGTGCAAAATTGGTAAAGGGTCATACCATTTGGATCAATCTGGATGTCCTTTAAACTCTTTCCTTTGAAGTCAGCAAGTCGACCCTGCTCAAGAGCCATCAGGATTTTGCTGATTCTGGCAACCGGTAGCATTTTCGACGTACTCGGATAACATGTCCCAAAAAGTCTGCAAGTTGGTCAACTTCTGTTTCCTGAAGGTTTAGAACTGCAGAAAGGGTGGCAATTTGTTTTCTCAACTATCGTAGCGGTGATTTTTCCTGATACCTATAAGGTCAAACTCTTTCATACAGCTGTCTCCACGTAAGGAGTGTGCTGAGCCAGGCAAGGCAAACAAGAACGGGTTAGAAGATAGTACACCACACTGTTCTCTTTTTTCGATTAAATAATCAAGTGACTCTTTCGTGGTGTGTGTAACACGGGGACTTTTCCCCTCTTTCCCTCAATTGTAAATCTCACAAAATGGCCACAGAGCTTCTGCTCTAGCGGACTAAGCGCTAAATTCAGGTCCTCTGCAGGTGCACTGAGGTCTCGTGTCTGGAAAATTGGATGTGATAACCCGAGGCGCAAATGTGGGCGTGAAGCTCCAATACTCCAAGGCCTTGAAAAGAGTAGACCTCCATCGGGTCTTCATTACACCAAAAGCTCTCTCGACTATCGTACGCCCCTTTGATTGATAGTAATTAAATCGCTGCCGCTCTCATCCATTCACTGGTTCCTTGTATGGCGTGATTAGGCAGATTGGAGTCTTCAAACAAGGATATCCACCATCGCCAAGCAGAAAGTATCCATCGGGAGGGTACCTTTTAGACAGGTAAAAGGTGCTATTTTTTTTTATTCGGGTGTCATGTACAGATCCAGGGTATCCAACAAATACATCTAGAAATTTCCCAGATGCATCACAAATGGCCTGCATGTTTATAGAGAAAAAGTAATTTTAGATAGTCCAACCGGTGTAGTGATGGGGGCTTGATTCGAATGTGACAGCCATCAATGGCACCCGCAGCTTTATTGAACACTGGATTTCTAGATAGTTGGCCAAATCCAAGTCCAATATTGTCCAGATCTGCAGGTGTTGGGAAAGAGATGGCTCGATGTAGGTTGTTCCAAATGTGTTGAGCGGTTTTGTGAATGACTCGGTGGACTGTTGATTGGGGTACATTGAATACCCGTGACACTACACGATACGACAGTCCATGAGCAAGCCAGTAAACATATATGAGGACCTCCAGTTCATGGCCCCAGCCATGATCCTGCTCGCTTTTCAGCAGTCTCTGCAGGGCATGTATGGCCCGTCTGCACAGTCTGAAGTCCTCCAGCTCTACATTCAACCACAACTGCAGGATGGGCACGTTGATATTCAGATGACAGTAGGTCATCATACGGCCACTCTGAAGAACAAACAACAATCAACATTATTGGACAAAAGTCACCAGCTTCAACATGCACAAACAGAGGCCTAGGCTAAACTTCACTGTTTTTACCAATTAATTGTGATAATAAGTAGGCCTAATATAGTTGAACTGTTTGTTGAGTGCTTGTGTTTATCAAGTTTTCCTTCATTTCCAACACAAGAAATGGCAATAATAACATAGAAGAACAAATAACTTTTTGTTTTTATTTACATCAACCATGATCGCCACTGGGCTAACATTACTACTAAACAATAACAACAGGTATCTCTCTTCGCGAGAAGGCAATAATAGCTAACGTTAGGATAACTAGGCTAACTGTTTAAACAAGTCATTCAAATTTTACTGTAACTGTTTCAACAGAAACGTTCGCAAAATGTGAACCATACACTGTAACGTTATGATGTGAACGCACCTCTTGAGCAGGTTAGACTAACTTTAACGTTAACACATCGCCATCATATCAGCTAAGTTCAGTACAACGTTACATTTCGAAAACAAATCTACATACCTGAAAGACATCCACCATCGCTAGTTGGCGTCAAAGCCGTCTTCTGTTCGTCTCATTTCTTCTCCGTTGGTTGGTTAAACGGAGAAGGATGATTAAAGCTAACGTAACACCTGGAGCCGGCATTTTCATGAATGAAACTACTACTACTACTTTCGTTGATGCGTGTGACGTAGGTGAACACGTTGGCTACTAATGACGCATTGAGTGGTGTCCCATTTCGCAGGTAAAGATTTCAATCCCTTAACACTTCTCACTCCGTTGTGAAGGGGCACTCCCCAGTGAAGAGCACTTCAATGAAGTGGTAGGGTGAAGGGAAGATAATTGGGACAGGGCCTGAGAGTGGTATTGACGATACTTCACCTGGCCAACAGCGGTTGAAGAGGATTGTTTGAGCAAGAACCACTTTTGCCAATTCTCTCCAGGTACCTGAAGAACATTTTTCTTTCAGGGCTTCAAAGCACCGTTTCTATTTTTCAACTAAATGAGAGTGCAGGGTCATTACGTCCTCTGTCAATAGCAGAATTTGTGGCAAATTCATTTTTGCCAATTCCAGCTTGTTAAGTGCCTCAGATCCAATATCATATCTCCAGCTCTCTTTATAGAGGGCTGAAAATTCCTCAGCATCGTTTGTCTGTCAGCAACAATGAGAACACACAGAGCTCAATTGAATATGAAGGCAAATGGCTTGCAGTCGGCATTAATTCAACCACACCTGATAACCATTCCTTTGAATGAGATGTATTGGAAACATATCTAAAACAGTGTCCTGTCAGAGGTACCCCGAGGACCAGGGTTGAGAAACATGATCTAGATCAGCACACAAGGTCAAAGGTTTGTCTGTTTTCAACAATCCATATTTGGATATTTGTCAGACTACTTTTGTTGTTATACAATGATACAACTGACCATTTTTACTTGATTGTAGATGTCTGTGTCTGCAATGTCCTGTACCACTGGCTTGGCTGTATGACTGCCTCCAACCAAGCAGTCAAACAGTGTTTTGGAGAGAAATGTTGGTGGAGGACCTCCATGGACCAGACTGACTGCCATTGCTCTTCCAGCAAGGAAATAGCGGTCCTCACTGATTGCTGTAAAATCAGTATGTTGTTGAAAAGATATGAATAGTTAAGACTGATCGAACTCTTAAATAACCCCATATAGAATGAATGTGTGATTGCTGGTCTTACATTTATCTGAGTGTCACCAGTTAAAATATATTATCTATTATGTTTGAATTATTATCATAATTGAAATTATATACATTTAAAGACATTATACTACAAATTATATAGCTTTATACTACAAGAAATGACCTGGAATGTCAAGTGCCAAATTCTGACTGGAATGGGACCCCTCAAACATAGGGCTCATCGCCAAGGTTTCCATCAGGAGGCGTAGGAATTCTCTCTCTGGTCCTCCAAAATCGACTGCCTCCACATTGCGCCCAAGATCGTCTGAAAACTGATATTCATGGTGGCATTGAGGTTGTACGTTGCACGCTTGAAACCTCGGAAGGCACCATCCAAGGCTGCTGAGCGATTTATATTGAATTTTAAACGATTATTTGGTGAGATGTTCTCGGCCAACTCCCAAGAGGATCTCCTTAACAGAGGCATTTTGACTCAGAGTGGCTTGGGCTCTAAAAAACAGAAACATGTTTTAGTAATTTCCATGCCTCAGGAGCTGCAAAGGCTAGCTCTCCAATATGGGAAGTAGAGACCACAGTGTTCCGGTCAATGCCATGCTTCTGGAAGGCCCTGGTCATGGTCTTCGTCCTTCGTAAAGGATATTCAAATTTAGTGGGTTTGTTCTTTATATACTGTCTTATACCTGACCTGTTTGGATTTCACCATCCTCTCATCAATTGAAATATTCTGTCTTGTCTGATACAATGCAACTTGCACTTTTCTTTGAACTTTGTAACAAAATCTGCCACTTTACGCAATTTATCGCCATCTTTCCCTTGTCCAGGGTCAACAACATGTATGGATGCCATAAGAGCTTTGAATCTGTCTCTAGACATGATGTGACGAGCCCAGAGGCCATGGTATAGTGTCTTTGTACTCCAATATCTGTGGAATGAGCTAACCTTTACAAGACCCATGTAAATTAACAGAGGGATTAGCTTGTCTAGTTCTGCAGGGTTGGTCTCGCTCCAGGCTCCTTACTTATTTCCATAATAGGGTTTGCTTACCACCAAATTCCAGCCATATGCATTTGTATATAGGCATATTTCATGAATTAGTTCAACAGTAAAGAGCCAGAAAAAAATCCAAAACTGTGGTCATTGTCCCTCGCAGGGTAGGATTAGGAAAATGGTTTCCTGGTGGGCGCCGTGGAGCAAAGGGTGGCAGAATATTGGTAGTGTCTGGGTCATCATAGCTGTTATTGTCATCGACCAGGGCCAGGTGCTACACATTTTCCTCTGGCTCTATTACTTCTGCTGATCCCCCTTCCTCTACCCCTAGCCCTTCTTCCACGTGGTTGTCCTCTGCCACATTTTTTGCAGAGGTGACCCAGGATCATTTCCAAAATCACTACCTGAACTTGACTCATCTTGTGGTGGTTGATATTCACCTTGATCACTGCAATGAAAAACATAGATCAGTATATTTGTATTTATACTGATCTTGTCTGTGTTTCCAGAGTTGATATAGAAATACAGAAAAATATATTTAATTGTGCTTTCTTTGTTAGGTAGCCTAGTGAGGTGACGACATAGGTCAGAAGGTCACAGACCGGCGCGCCCACGGCAAATAGGGTGTCAGGGTGGGTGTTTCTTTATTGCTTATTGGTCTCTTGCAAACAGCGGTTTCTCAAAACATGGAAGAGATTTAGGTTTAAATCCAAAAAACACCAACGGTGTATTATAATGCAAAAAGGCAGTGCTTCAAGAAACTACTAACTGCATAGCTATTATAAGGAACTAAGTCCTAGCAGCGAGAGGCGAAGTTATATTAGCAACACAACACAAAAGCAACTTGAGAGCCGCAGGAGATACACCTCAAAACTCGCACTAGACAAAGACAGGAAACTCTAACGACCCGATGAGGGCCAGAGAAACTGGCCAGGTATTTAAACCCTGGCTAATTGAGACTAAGTGGCAACCATACAAACAGTGTTTACAAACAGGTGAGTGACACACAATGGGTAACGGGGGAAGGTACATAACGGGAAACAGGTGGATGACACAAATCACAACAAATGCACTTGTGTGCGAAAACAAGTCCGTTATCTTGTCCCTTGGCCACCAGAGGCCGCCAATGTGCCAAATCGTGGCAATCGCCACCCGACATCCTGACATAGGGAGCTTGAGTTTTGATATCTTGCCTATATGGGGGGGGCTCTCGTGTTTCCGTTACGGTACTAGTTACTACCCCACTTACTAACATTTATAACTGGCAAAACTGAGCCTTATTGTAAAGTGTGAAACATCACCATTTACTAATGAGTAAGTAAGCTTTAAAACTTCCCTAATAACACATGCACAAAATGAACAGTAAGACAACAGAAATTAGGAAAACATATTTATTTGCACAATATAAATATTGCAAATTAAACCGTCTTAACTAAAACTGCGTAGCCCTACTCAATGGTAATTTACTAAAAAAATAAATGCCCTTGGGCTCTTAAAAAAAAAGATCTCTATGACGGAGGGGAAGGGCACACACAAGGTGAGTGTGTGTGTGTCAGACATCAATAAAACAATTCAGACTGGAAAGGCTTTTTTTATATCCTTCAACAAGCATCCTAGTGGCCCATCTGGGTGACCAGAGCCAAGCCATGATAACCATTCAAGAACCTTGAGGTGTTCCTCCAACAAACTCTCTGTGCGATTTCCTCTTAGTCTACGGATTTGTCCTTTGATGTTCACCCAAGCTCTTTCCACATGTTGTGTATGACTGCTGGACTGGGGATTCACAAACCACCTGCTGTGGTTTATGGTGTAGTGTTTGTACCCCATGTTTCCTAACACGTTCTTGTATGCACTCCACTCATCACTAATAATGCTACTTCCTGACTTTACATGCTGTCTGATCAGAGGGACATATTTATATACCCAAATACCCAAAATGTATATACCCAAAACATATTTATTTGCACAATATAAATATTCAAATTTAAACCGTCTTAACTAAAACTGCGTAGCCCTACTCTATGGTAATTTACTAAAAAAGAAATGTCCTTGGGCTCTTAAAAAATAAATAAATGATCTCTATGACAGAGGTGAAGGGCAGTCAAACAGGAAACTCTCCATGAGAGAAAAAAAGCGGGAGAGGATACAAATACCCTATACTATATATGGCTTTTTTTTAACCCCATTTTTAACATGCCAAATTACAGTTGGAATATGGTAGACCCTCAAACGGCTTGCCTCTCCTAATGGGCAGCAGTGTACCCCCAGCTTTCATCCCTTCAATTTTATTGTTTTAAATCTGGATCCTCTTGTATGGCCGCCTCGTACCGCTTGGCAAAGGCCAGTACCGTCTCTCCACTTGGCCTGTTGGAGAGCAGCTCCTGATATGCCTCAGGACCTGGTCATGGTCTTCGTCCTTCGTAAAGTTTTCAAGATGACCTTGTACCGCTGTACAATCTCACTAGGTGTTTGTACTGGGGAGGAAATTAAAAAAAAATACATACATCTCAAAAACATATCGCTGCACAGAATACCATACCAGACAATTGTACTTCAACACTATGGACTTGGTTGGTGTCGAACAATTCTCACAAATGTATGCATCTGTTCTACAATGTTTAACATTTACCAGCTGCATTGGCTATCCAAAAATCAAGATCCAAAATCCCATATTTAGTATTTATGAGGCAGCTAGCATAGCTAGTATTTTTTTGTGTGCCCACAAATCAAATTATATTCCAAAGCACTAGCATATCCTTCTACCATTTACCAATCTACACCTTAGAACAGGGGTACTCAATAGGCGGACCCCGGTCCAAAATCAAATTTTTTATTTAAATCATGATCCAAGCGAGTTTTCATTGTTGCGTGATTTCGTGCTATATATTTTTTCCCTATTCGGTGTGGTTTCTATCTTCCGTGTCCAATCCAGAGGTCCAATCAGGAGCTGTAAAAACAACATCACTATGACAACTCACTCACTCAATGTTGGCCGCGAGCTCTGTGGGTCACGCAGGTTGTGTGTGTCAATGGCAACAACGCGGGCAGATCGATTTGTGAACGGTATCTGTTTATCAGCAAACGAAAATGATGGCGTGCTCTAAACCCGACACAAAACGAAAAGTTGATTCCAAAAATCGCGAATTTAAGAGAGTGGACTGACAAGTAGCCTATGCATTTGTGCTGCCTGTGGGGAGCACAACACCGATGTGTTTAATCTGCAACGAGACGGTTGCCCTTGTCAAAAGTGGTAACGTGAAACGTCAATATGAAACAAAGCATGCACACTTC
This sequence comes from Clupea harengus, assembly GCF_900700415.2. Taxonomy (NCBI): domain Eukaryota; kingdom Metazoa; phylum Chordata; class Actinopteri; order Clupeiformes; family Clupeidae; genus Clupea; species Clupea harengus. The sequence goes on along the minus strand of NC_045171.1, from coordinate 22,308,727 downwards.
GAACAAAATTACCCCCAGAACTCTGAGGTAAGGGCCAGAAAAATAAACCAACTGCAATCATCATACCAAGCAACATGCAGTGTAATAGTTAGATCAGCCACACAACAAGAGCGTGCATACCTCAACATACTGTTGTGAGTCTGCCTTTTCAAACATGAATATGGTGCAAAACAAATACAGGAGCACACTCACTAATGAACACTTACATTAGTGCCTCTGCCTGGCCCTCACATCTTTAATGCCCAAGTTTAACGCACAAAAAGGTGTCACCTTTCACACAAATAAGGCCAGACCACATCACCTTTTGTGCATAGTTCGAACTTTTTTGTTGGAGTTATGTTTTTGGATTTTGACCGTCACTGTTCCGGACCCTGACCTGAATGGAAATTTGGCGAGTGGACCTTTTGGGTTTCTAATTGAGTACCCCTGCCTTAGAATGTTAGAAGCAACTAAAATCAAAACCAAACTGTAAATCTAATCCAGAGAATGCTGCTTTTTGTGTGACACTTACATGCTACCAGTGCATACAGGTGCATCTAAAAATATAGAATATCGTGGAAAAGTTAAAGTGGCATTATGCAGTAATTGTACTTCAGGGTTAAAAAAAAACAGCTTAAAAAAAATCGGGGCGCTACAATGACTTTTAATATGGAGAATCACCTCTGTGCCGTTGCCATACCAGTGTCTGTAGGCATATTACTGGGTTATGTAGGTTTGGCTGAAGCCCCACCCGGTTTCTACTGTCTGCCAAACTAGTAAGTAGCTTATTTGCCGTCTTGCTTTGTCTTGTGTTGCACTTGCTTGATGTTTGACTGTGTTAGGACAGTTGTTGACTAACTAGTTTGTCATAGTGTCAAAGTAAGCACATCTCAAGAGGTTTCGCTAGTTTTAGCCACTAGCATCTCGTTAGCGATTAGCAATTGTTCCGTTATGCTGCTTTAAAAATCTACAGATTGAATTCATTAAGTGACAAAATCAGTAATTTGATTAATTAAGTGACACCTTCGAATCATTACACATAAAGTGGCATGTTTCAAGCCTTTTCTGTTCTCATCCTGTCACTTTATGAATTAAATTACAGAAAAAAAATCACTTTTCCACGATATTCAATTTTTTGAGATGCACCTGTACACTCTCCTCTAACAATTAGCTAGAACTATTGCTTACCACGCTGCCGAAACTTCTTATTTTTCTTGGCTCCTTCTTGAGGTGCTTCTTTTTGTAACAGCGCTTCTTCGGGGTGAATCGGATGCTTCATCAGAAGACACAGCAACTGGTTGATCTATAGGTTCTTCCTTCACTAAAAAATAAAAATAAAGAATCAATGTGATTTTATATGTGCACTTATTAAATACAGCCCATCAATCATGGCAATGGCCAATGTACTAAAAAGTAAAGCTAGAATATTTATTTATATATCTATTCCCCCAGTACATGGTACAAAGACAATGCCCATAAAACTAACTCCTTTGCTGATTTAAATCTAGATATGTACCTCTCAAGGATGTTAACTGTCCCTGGTGAAAATCCCTCTCCTGCTCCAGTTCCTCAATTCGCTCTTTCTGCCACTCCATTTTGTCCTTTAGGTATTGAATTTCCACTTTTTCCTTCTGGAGAAGGACTGTTGCAGAGGGGCTAGGTCAGAGGCAGAGCCTAAAAAAGCAGACATTACTAGAATAACCATAAAGGCAATAGCTCTACTGTATTGTATACATGGGGATCACTGGGAATGTTATGAAATTGAAACTTCAATAGCTTTTTGGTCATGTAACCTATCATCATCAAATCTATTTCAGAACGTTCACTGACTATGCATACATGTTGCACAGCCTTTAGTTTTTTCATTTTCACCTCACACTATTATCAGTGAATTTTTGAACATTTGAAACTTCAATAGCTTTTTGGTCATGTGACCTATCATCATCAAATCTATTTAAGAGTGTTCACTGACTATGCATACTGTCAGGTTCCTGCGGAGCTCCGCTCCGGCCACGCCCCCACTAACTCTCCCAGCTGCACGCTCATCAGCTGCATTCAGGTCCCCAATCACACAAGCACATACACCTGTTCCACTCTCTCGCTTCACTCACCGGAATACTGATCACGTACACCTGTAGCCTCACTCACCTGCACCGCGTTTACATTCACCAGGTTCATAATCACCCACACCTGTCACAGCCCTTACATATACCTCACACTCCCTTCACTCAGGTGTCTGGTATCGCACTTCAACGGATAAACAAACCTTGGATTTCCCGCGACCTGACCTTCTTATGGATTACATTCGCTCCCGTCATAGTTGGTACCAGTTACGTTTATCGCTTTAGTTTCAGTTTTGCTTATAGTATTAGTTCTTGTGTAGTTAGTACCTTGCCGAGTGACTCGTGTTTTGTTTGCCGCAGCGGCGTTTTCCTCAGTTCCCTCAGTTCCCAGCAGTGCTACGAGCCTGCGCCCCTCCGTGGGTTGTGACTGTTCATCGAGGATTAACCCCTCAGCATCTCCGTGTCTGCAACCTGTTGTCTGTCCTGTGTGTTCGTGGCTGTCTCTGTCTGCAATAAACTCTGTTTCCAAGTATTCCTATCTCGGAGTCTGTTCGTTCCGTGACGCATACATGTTGCACAGCCTTTAGTTTTTTTTTCATTTTCACCTCAAACTATTTCCAGTGAATTGTTTACTATTTCAAACTTCAATAGCTTTTGGGTCATGTGACTTATCATCCTCAAATTAGTTTCAGAGTGTTCATTGACTATGTATACATGTTGCACAGCCTTTAGTTTTTTCATTTTCACTTCACACTATTTTCATTAAATTTCTGTCTGAAACTTCAATAGCTTTTTGGTCATGTAACCTATCATCCTCAAATCCATTTCAGTGTCCATTCACTTTTCTTTCCTTTTGGTTTAGTAAATAAATTACAGGTATAAATTGCTGAACGGGCTATTTAAGAGGAGAACTAGTGCTGATATTTCACCGCCATCTCCTTCCAACACACCCAGAACATGCAACCACTAAACAGTATCAAACTGCAATATCTGTGCAATCGCACATGGCATGACATATGATCAAATAATTGGAGTGCTACTCATCTGATAGCTTTATTACACAAGACCAGGTGCATGGTCACACCAAAAGATTGTAGAGGATAAAGTATAATAGCTCTTTAATAACAATGCAACTAAACACATTCAAAACAGTTATATACAGAACACGAGTCACATTATTGTTATTTCCCCCATAATATTTAAATAAATGTTCTAAGCCATACAAAGAAAATGTTGTGCTAAAAGGGATTGAGACTAAAGAAATAAGCAAATGAATAAAATAAATTATTCGGATGCAAGAAAAATAATAGCAGCAGACACATAGCAGCCACCTCATCAATATTGGTGTCAAAATCCTGGAAGAAGTATTAATAAGATATATATATTTTATTTTATTGTGTAATCAGTCTGACAGTGATTGTGTAATCAGTCTGAAAATTTTGAAGATTTTGAATTCCTAATTTGACTTACAGAAGACGGTCAGTGACAAAGACAACACTTCCATCTTCTTCTCTTTAATGTTTCAGGACAGGTGTAGTCATGCCAAGGCATACCTGATGGAACCATCTTTGACAAGAGTCACACTGGATCTAAAAAGTAATTACAATAATATTGTTTTAATTTAGCAAGTATTAAAGTCCATGAATGACAACCTGTAACACACTAGCATAAGAAATGCCCTCAGAATATCTATATTTCTAATAATGACCTTGTGTCTTACTGCTGGGTTTTTGTTGGATTGTAGCAAATAAAGCTTGTTAATTGAATAATTGACAACTGATTGTGCTCCCAATTATTGCTCATGCATTTCAGGTGTGTGTGTCATGTGACTGTCTACAAAAGCTGATGCACCTGCACAAAATAATGTGATTGAGTGTTCTCTGAACTTGCATCCAGTCTCGGTATGTTATTTGTCCTCCCAAAGTTTATATAGATTGAGTCTGTATATCTAGCAGTCAAGCTCTGTTTAACAGGTTATGGGACCAGATGCGTTTGACGTTTGTGTGCAGAGATATCCAATGTGAGTAGCCACCGAGAGACATTTGTTTGTATGCGCGTTTGAATGCGTGTCTCACGGATTGTAGTGCCAGCACCATGAGCGAACGTACAAGTTCACGTTGGTCTCGTCTTGTGTTTAACGGAGACGAAAAGAACTATGAACTGTGGGAGACTAAGTTTTTGGGCCATCTGCTGTTGCAGAAATTGAAGGACACAATTTTGAATCAGCCTGCCGATGGCGGCGGAAGAAAACGCACTGGCTGAGGATGCAGCGAAGAACGCAGAAGCATACGCGGAACTGATCCAATTCCTTGATGACAAAAGTTTGTCTCTGGGTCATGCGAGAGGCAGCGGATGACGGCCGTGGAGCGCTCAAGATTTTGCGCGACTATTATGCAGGCAAGGGTAAGCCCCGTATTGTATGCCTGTATACAGAACTGACTTCTTTGCAAAAGATGAGTAGTGAGAGTGTGACTGATTACGTCATACGTGCCGAGACTTCAATCACAGCGCTGCGTAATGCTGGAGAGGTTTTAAGCGATGGACTATTGCTTGCAATGATTTTTGAAGGGGCTGCCAGAATCATTTAAGCCTTTTTCCATTTTTGTCACTCAAGTGGATGAGACTCTCCTCTTTTGCGGAGTTCAAGACAAAGTTGCGCAGTTATGAGAACACTGAAAGTGTGCGCACAGCTGCGGCCGACGACAATGTCATGGGGGCCCGTGCGCATCCAAGGAGGGTTACCCCAGCAGGCGCAAGTGCGCGCAGCACCGAGAGCGGGGACATTGTATGTTTCCGTTGTGGCCAGAGAGGTCACAAGGTAAGAGACTGTCAGCGTGGTCAACAGTGGTACAGCCAGGGCGAGAGTACCGCACGGCGAGGAGGAATAGCGACAGCGGCAGCAGGACAACGCGCACGGAGTGTCCGAGGAGACGGATGACAACACCTTCGTGTTCAAGCTTGTGACCAGTGAGCCAGGCAGTGGTGTCACCAGAAAGGGCCTGATGGTGGACACCGGTGCGACTTCGCATATCATCACTGACCTGGCGAAGTTCAAGAGCTTCGATGACCGATTCCAGTCCGAGACGCACTGCGTGGAGCTGGCCGATGGCACAAGCTGCACAGGGGTCGCGGAGCGCAGAGGAGACGCCGAGGTGTGTCTGGTCGACAGCAGGGGGCGGCGCCGCAGTGCCACACTGAAGCAGGCGCTTTACATCCCCTCGTATCCCCAAGACATCTTCTCTGTGAGAGCTGCAACTTCCAGTGGGCAACGGGTGATCTTCAAGGAAGGAGAAGACGTCTTGCAGCACAGAGACGGTACGCGCTTCCGCATTCATGAGCATAACAGACTGTTCTATTTGCCTACTGTGCCAGTAAACAATGATCAATGTATGAGCTGTCATGATATTCAGACGTGGCACGAGATTTTAGGGCACTGTAATTTTGATGATGTCATGAAGTTAGAGAATGTTGTGGACGGCATGTCAATCAGGGGTAAAGTGTCCAAATCCATGATATGTGAAGTGTGTACTCAGGGCAAGTTCACTCGGAGCAGGAATCCTGATGTGAGGGCCAAATCAGCCTTAGAGCTGGTTCACACTGACTTGGCAGGCCCCATTGACCCAGAATCCAAGGAAGGGTATAGGTATGCACTTTCCTTTACTGATGATTATTCAAGTGCAGTGTTTGTGTACTGCTAAAGCACAAGAGTGACACTGTAGAAGCCACCGAGAGGTTTCTAGCCGACACAGGCCCATATGGGAAAGTGAAGTGTATCAGGTCTGACAATGGTACCGAGTTTCACAGTGGCAGGGTTACCAAGCCCTACTGCGTAGAATAGAATCAGACATGAAACATCAGCACCATACTCACCACACCAGAATGGCACTGCCGAGCGTAACTGGAGAACCCTTTTTTGACATGGCTAGATGTATGCTCTTGGAGAAGCCAGTTTAGCCAAGGAGCTATGGCCGTATGCGGTCCAGACAGCAGCAGTGGTGAGGAATAGATGTTTCAACAACCGCACCAGAGAGACACCTTATTTTATGCTGACAGGAAGGAGACCTAATGTCTCCAGGATGCAGAAGTTTGGTACTGTGTGTTACGCCTACAGGCAGGACAGGGAGAAGCTAAGTCAAGCGTCTGACAAAGGCATCTTTGTTGGTTATTGACAGAACAGGTCCAGCCTATATGGTCTACTACCCTGACAGCAGGAAGGTTGATGAAGCCACAGACTGGTGAGGTTCATGTCATGTGTTGAGGACAGCAGACTGATGACATGTCCGACAATGACAGTGGTGTGCAGTCTAGCACAACCAGACCTGACCCTGACCAAACCCAAGCAGAATGACATCCCAGAGGCTAGGCCAGGTCCAAGCCAGATAGGCCTACAGACAGGTTGAGGCCAAGCCAGAATCCCAGTCTCCACGGAGATACCCTGCTAGAGAGAGGAGGAGGCCAGACTTCTATGGGATAGAGAGTGATCAGGCTCTCAGATCAACATTGATTATTGCTACAGGATAGTTTGTAATGTACCTCAGACGTTCAGAGATGCTGTGACTTCATCCAACTCAAGAGAGTGGGGTAAAATGCAATGGATGAGGAAATGAAGGCACTGAGGGATTAACCAACACATTTACTCTGACCACCTTTACCTGAGGCAAGAAGGCAGTGGGGGGTAGATGGGTGTATACTCTCAAAACCTATGTTGATGGATCTGACAAGTACAAGGCCCGGCGTATGTAGCCCAAGGGATTACAGTCAACAGGATGGGTGTAGACTATGGAGAAACGTTTTCTCCTACTGCCGACCTGACTAGTGTGAGAGTGTTGATGCAGAAAGCTGCCCAGGAAGATCTGATCCTACATCAGATGGATGTAAAAACTGCCTACCTACATGCACCAATTGATGTGAAATTTACATGGAACAGCCAGAGGGTTATGATGTAAAAGATCAGAAGAAGATGGTGTGTAGACTAGAGAAGTCACTTTATGGCTTAAAACAATCAGGTCGAAACTGGAACAAAAATGTTTGCATGGACTATCTTTGTGAAAACATGTTTGTACAGAACCCAGCCGATCACTGTGTTATCAGAGAGAAACGAACATGACAAGGTGATTGTACTGATCTGGTGATGACCTGTTATTGCAGCTGTGATGAGAGAGTTTTAAAAGCAGTAAAAGAGATGCTTACTGTGAAGTTCCAGATGAAAGATTTGGGTAGACTGAAGAATTTTCTTGGTATCACTTTTGACCAGTGTAATGGATGTGTGACCATGTCACAGCAGAGCTATGTTGACAAGCTGCTTGACAGGTTTGATATGCAGGATTGTAAACCCAGGTCGACACCTTGTGAACCAAAGCTGCATTACACTGATGATGAGAAGCTAGGTGACCCCAGAAAATACAGAGAGGCAGTGGGTAGCCTAATCTACCTAACCTCATGCACCAGACCTGATCTGAGTTTTGTTGTAAGCAAACTGTCACAGCATTTCAGTGAGCCGACAGAAGAGCAGTGGACAACTGTTAAGCATGTACTGAAATATTTGAAGGGCACAAATGACAAAATGTTGTGTTACAGAAAATGTGATGGGCTGAGGTTGTTTGCTTACAGTGATGCAGATTGGGCAGGTGATGCAACTGACCGACGCAGTACAACTGGTTATTGTGTTAGTCTGAGTGAGAATGGTCCTCTGATTTCCTGGAAGACCAAGAAGCAGCCAACTGTAGCACTGTCAACTTGTGAGGCAGAGTATATGGCGTTGGCCGCCACCACACAAGAGTGTCTTTACTTATCTCAACTGCTTGAACATCTGGATGACTGTTTGTATGATGTACCTAAGATTTTTGAAGATAACCAAGGTACAATTGCATTAGCCAAGAATCCAGTCAGCAGACAGCGATGTAAGCACATTGATTTAAAATACCATTTTGTGAGATCAACTGTTAATGACTGTGAAGTATGTTTGGAGTATTGCCCAACAGACCAGATGGTAGCTGACCTGATGACAAAACCAGCTACTAAAGCAAAGCTATTTACTTTTTCTATGTTCCTGTTTGGGTATAGCCAGTTAAGTGCAGTTGGTTTCCATGTTTGTTTTATTTTATTTTTGTTGTTGTTGTTGTGTTTTTTTTTTTTTGTTGTTGTATGATCTATGGTTGTCAATAATGTGTGATCAAGTGGGGGTGTTAATTGAATAATTGACAACTGATTGTGCTCCCAATTATTGCTCATGCATTTCAGGTGTGTGTGTCATGTGACTGTCTACAAAAGCTGATGCACCTGCACAAAATAATGTGATTGAGTGTTCTCTGAACTTGCATCCAGTCTCGGTATGTTATTTGTCCTCCCAAAGTTTATATAGGATTGAGTCTGTATATCTAGCAGTCAAGCTCTGTTTAACAAAGCTGCAAAAGTTATTTGTGTGTGAGGAATGGTAATTCTTGGTTAGTTTAAACCAGGCATACACATTGTGTTTCCTCCACACAGATTGTAAGATTTACATACATGTAAACCATATCATTTCTGGAGTTAATTTATCATCATATTGACATGAATGCATGTCTTTAATTAGGTAGTATTGTCATAATTACATTCACAGTAGTGTTACAATGAAATAGCTGACCCATATTGTATTTGGTCCACATCCAGGGGGCTTGTCTGTTCCGCACAGTGAACAGTCATTGTTTTCATCAAAGACTGGAACAAAATGAAAGTATATTTCAAGCTAAAAGTTAATAATGAATTAAATCAGACGTAATCTCCAATTTAACTCTCCATACCTGAGTACTCCAGAATGTCTGTTGCCATCTGGCATCTCTTGACTGACATTGGTTTTTTCGAAGTGTCAAACTTCATGTCTTGAGGGATATTGGGAAGGTTGTCCAACACCACCTCTGCCATCTTAACAATTTTACAAAACATTTTATATTCTGACTGGCATGAAATTGATTCACTTTAAGGAAATTAACATACTAGGATATTTTCTCTGTATTACAAATCTCACCTGCATCACCAGTACACCACAGCTGAAGGAATCCTTCTGAATGCTGTGGGTTATTTCCCCTCCTTTCCACTTCCTATCAACCCAGTCACTTCTGCCGTGGCATGCTCTTCGCATCTTGAAGTATTCTCTGAGTAAGAGTGAAATAATGCAGCCTTTTTATAATACACTTTGTATGCCCGAGAGTTAAAATAATAATAATAATATAGCCTAATAATATGTATATTATGTTATTAGCAGACATGGGGTTATATCATTAACTTCTTTAACAAATAATAATATTGGCTATAACTATGATGTAATTTGTTACATTTGTACTTACCTAAATCGGGATGCGGCATGTTCGGAATCTAACTTCTCATCATGTCCAGCAGGATCCAAAACAAATACTTGGCTGGTTTTTGCATGCAGATACTGTGGAAGAATAAATGTTGCTTAATATAGTACACAAAAATGTTATTGTATGTTTGGATTTGAAGAAATCAAATCAGAATATTTTGGTATAGCCCTTTTTACAAGCAATATCACAGACGGTTTCACCTATGCACATATAACTACACCTGAACCAACATACCCCCTCAAGGTGAAACTATTAATGTTTAAAATAATCCTCACCAAAAACTTCCAGTGGTTGTTGTCAATGTTAAGAAAACTAATGACAGCACTGTAGTCCTCAAAACTGACCCAAATAGAAAATCAGACAGTCACATTACCCTATCAGCAATAAATGAAGGCAAACTGCACATTTCTTTAGAATGATAAAAATGTATTATGTTTAGACGTACATACCTTTGGAAGACTCTGGTGACGGACTTCTGTCCTCTTACCATTCATGATCACCCCCGCACTGTAATGGTTTAAGACATATACCGTCTGTCCATGTCCTCTGTTCTGCACAGCCACTTGAAAGAAGCACTCAATAGTCTAAATTATGTGAGTAGAAGAGGATCACAAACTGTTAATTAAATTCACAAAGACACAATTTATTAAGGTTGAAATAAGCATAACCAAGTTATAAAATGGAATTTTAAGATACTAATATTTAAGATATTAAACGCTAAATACAACACTATGCCATAATAAAACCCTAGAAACAATGTGACAATAGACTGTTGCATTAATGCTGGTTTTGGTGTGTACAGTGAATGGTGAAGGGTCATTTCCTGTTTTAAGGTGCTGACTGCTCTATATTGTGCAGGTATTAGATGTGTAAAACAGTAATTGTACTTGTAGATTGCCCCTCCTAACAAATGAGGTGGTAGACAGTATCTACCATATGTATATAACCTGACATACATGGAGTTACCATGTATGTCAGGCTCGGCTCCAGAATTAATCGGACATGGGGGCATTTTGTATTGCTCTCTTATAGAAACCTTATAACTAAAATGAAAGGGGCACATCATACCATTTTTAGCTGACCCTGATGTATGATTTTATTTATTTTTTACCTCTCCCATAAGCCACTTGTGTGGCTGCAGAGTTTTCAGTTCCAAGTGGTGTAACATGTGTGAAACTCTTTTGCCATGGGAATGGATGACGGCAACCACCACCTCAGAGGCCTTTTTCTCCCACAGGGCTTGTACCTGCATATAACACAATAAAAACAAGGATTGATTTAACATTTTGTTAAATATCATCCACAAAACATCGAAAAATGCCCGAAATAACAGTGATCATACCGCTTAGAATAAAAATGTCTTCTACATAAATAAAGTGTATGTAATGAAATGTATATAATACCTTTGCTGCTATTTTGGAAGTGCTATCAGATAAACTGTCTGAGGCATTGCTCACAGCAGGCATTGTCTGAGTGGCCTTGTATGGCCCTTTTGACCTTCTGGGACCCTTTTTTGGGATTGAAATTTTCTTTGGTGTTTCAAAGTACTTAGATTTCCTCTTTGTGGTACCCTCGTTTTTGTCTCTTTTTGCCCATTGCTCTTCTGCTTGGTCTAAGCCTGTTATAGCTGGAGGTTTATCAGTGATTAAAGTGTCTGGTAGGTTATTTTGAATGATATGCTCCTTGTATCTGCCTTGCAGAGAGCCATACATTTTGTGTATGAAATCGGCTGGACGGAGGTACTTCTTTTTCTGCAGGATGGAGTGTTTAACAATGCAAAACCACATCTCCACTTGGCAGTTTAGTGTCACGGGTCTTTGGAATTTCTGTTGTTGCCTTGCTGAGTTTGTGCTTTGGCATATCTTGTTAGATTGCCCAGCAATATCCCACTCCAAAGTGGAAATATGCCTAAGTAATGGTCAAAAAGAACATTGATGATTTCTGGACAGAAAAAAGTTGTTCTTTGTCCGTTTTTAACTGTGATAGGATTTGACACTGTGCCTTTTGATGAACAGCCTGAAAGTCTCTGGTGAATGGAGATTGTCCTGACACAGTCTTTGCTCTGATGTTCATTTCACCATGGAACTGATCTTCTGAGTCTTCTTCCACATTCTCTGCTTTGATGTGTTTAGCATGCGATATGCTTTTGTCCAGAGTGTTTTTTGCAAGTTTGACAAGATCACCATCCTCCATTGAAGCAAAAAGCACACACATGTGTTGGAACACAGGAAGGGCTTCACCCATGCTTGTGCTGTTCAACAATAACGCAAAGCAATAGGTGGCATACTCCTTTAGTTCTTTGTCTTGTGTCCTTTTCCCAAATCCTTGTGAGACAGCCTTTACAATGTGGGCAGAGCAAAGGTGTAAAACTGAGAATTTATGGAGGTCACTGTTGGTTTTCTGCTATGACTTCATGGGCTCTTTCCAGATAGGCAGATATAGTCTCTTTGTTGAAGGACAGCAGCACACTATCCATCAGAGCCCAGCTGTAGTCTGTCTCTACCTGTTGTACTCTGCGGGATGTGCACTTGGAGACTTTTCTCAAAGTTTCCATCAACCAGTATGTCAATGTTGGGATAGAATGTTGATTGGTTATAAGCTCAGAGATAGGGACAGGTGGCTTATCTTTGCCCATCCCTGGCAGTACAAGGGCATAGTACAGCACCCTTTTCTTTTGATTTGGGATCTTTGACACAACACCACCAGTAGCGTCAAGATGGAGAGTAACTGGTGTGGGTTGTTTTAGATGCTCCACCAATATGTTTATTCCTGCATCCATGTACAGATGGACTCCAAATGGGTCCACCTGCAGGTGCTGAATATAACCACCAGAAGAGACATTGCTGCTGCACTCCTTCATTATTTTTTGTGTGAGCATCAGCTCCAGCAGGACATCATTATGGAGTCTTGTACTTTTATGCCCTTCCGAGGAGATCATTTTTAAAACATCTTTGGTAAGACTCCTGGTGATATTACCAGCACATAGTTCTACTCTTGGAGTCTTCCTGAGCTGCTGATAGTGGTAGTTGCTCACACCTTTGTGGATCGACCTGGCAATTCTACCTCTTCTCGGGAAGCTTGCATACCGAAATTTACTTTCCTTTTTTGAATGAGTCACTTTTCCTATTCTCAGCACTCTGATGGTTATGTTTTTTGGGGGGTTATGGGCTTGTGTTTTCTCTTGAACACATACACAGCTTTGCATGACTTAAATGTGCACACTGCAGATACATGCAGGTGTGGGGACATTCTTTTACGGCTGTGTGTAGCTTTAACATGTTGGTATTTAAATGACAGAGTACAGCAAGGATTGATTTTAATGAACTCTTTGGAGAGGATTTCTGTCCATGGTCGCCTAAGTTTGTTTGTGCCTGCCAATGGTTTTATTTTATTCCAATTCTCCTTTTTAATTTTAATTGTGAAAACCTTGGGTGCAGGTTTTGTTGCTCTTAACTGTGATTGGTCAAATTCAGGAGAGCCTTTGTCTGTCTTTTTCTTCCTGTCTCTCTCCTTCTGTATCTGTTTCCAGTGTCCCTTCTGTCTCTATGCTTTCACTGTGTTCAGGAGAGCCTTTGTCTGTCTTCTTTCTGTCTCTTGTCTTCTCTAACTCTACCTCGGTTAGTTCTGTTTGTTCTTCATCTTTATCCTGTTGCTCCTGCTTTTCTCTTTCATGTTGCCTAACTACTTCTTCTCTAATCTGTCTTGGCTCCATATGACATATAGCCATTTGCTAAGTTTCACAGAGTCATCATGAAATAAGTGCAGAGCTAAAGTTGACCATATTTCAGATTTTACTGTAATCTTGCCTTTTCCAAGCCCATGTGCAACAAATGCCTGTATTATTGTTTCTCTGCCACCTGCTTTTTGCCATAGATCTATGACTGCTGTTTGTCCTTTCTTTAGGCGCCCCATCATGAATGGGGCATCATTTTCATTTTAAACAGGAGAACCTATAGAAAATATGTTGAGTAGAGAAAATAAACAATTATAATAGTGCTGTATAGCATCATCATGGCTTTTTTTTTTTACTCTATTTAATTGTTTGGTAAAACCTGAGGTCCCATATTGGGTAACCATATTATACTGCAGGTTTCTGCTGCAGCTGAGTTTGACCCTGTGTTAATCAACATCTTCAACATCTCCCTAGACCACTAATGCAAAGGGATTCAAAAACACCATTATCTTCGTGCACATATCCACAAAGATCTCCTGCCTCAATGACCACAGACCAAATGTTGTTTCACTCACTCAATCAAAGATCAGTCTAAAACACCATTGACGTTGCATTCCACCACCCACATCTCATTCATAAGATCAGTCTTCAACACCATTGAAGACCCATTCAAACTCTATAAAAGATAGTCGGGAGTTTAGACCAAATGTATTTCTAGTCTATATATATTCCTTATTGTTCTACATTTAATTTGAATTTACTAATACAATATGGACAGTAGCATGGTAACTTGTCTGTCAGAACTTGCTTACCTAATCAAGGACAACCTCTAGCAAAGTTACAGTAAACTGTCCTTTAAGTGAATTACAATTTAAATCATATATGTCTCTAATAACTAATAACCGCCAACAAATTTATTTTTGTTGCCTGGTGCTCAGGCAATTTCCTCTAAGCAACAACCTAAACCAACACCTCGTTAAAACACTGTACTAGCCTTAATATCACTATTACTCAAGTCATGCAAACACAAACACTAAGTCATTCAGATGTATTGGGGAATGTCCCTGTACTTACTGTAAGTCGCTCTGGATAACAGCATCTGCTAAATTACTAAATGTAAAATGTACTGTATTGGCCATCAGGACACTTACATTTCCAGCGGCCAGTCACACACCGAAAACCTAACGACAAATCAGCAGATTGTCTGAAGTCATTGGCTTTCCTCTTCCACTGACCCATCTAAGCAGTTGTCTATAAATGGTCTCACCTGCTAGTGTCTGGGAATAGTATGTAAAGGGTGCTGATACACACGTCTTAGTGACACATCACATTGAACTGTCATGTTTATATATACATACTGTAGTATACTGTACATATATTTATTTTCATTAATTACATCAGGAGGTCATCGCCCATCACACTCCCTGGCATTGAAACAAGCTTCACTCTCCATAACAAGCCAGCAGCAAGTCCGCACCAGGGACAGTGGTTGAAGACAGAGTGATCAGTACTGTGTAGGAAAGCCACCACAGACACACCTCTGTCAGTCTGTCAGTGTCAGTGAATGTTGCTGTCACTCAACCCTCATCAGCAGTTCATAAGAAGGAACAGCCGAAACAGGGGGTGACCACCACCAAAACCACAACAGGGCCCCAGACACCCAGAACTTTACCACAACACTGACCATAAATTAGCATGGCACCCTGCCCTCACCACTCCCTGGGGAACCAATGACAGTTCTCTCCAGTTTGCTTAACCTAAAATAAATGCAACCTCATGGGGCAGTAAACACACTACTATTTGTGCTGTCTGTGAGGGGGTGTCTGAGGTGTAGTGCTGTTCCCCACACCCCACTGTACATCTTACTCTTAACAAGTGGTAATTCAGTGCACTAAATTAGCATGTGAAGGGAAAGAAGGCATTCATCAGCACTGATAATATCTTATAATAATATAGTATTTATGACACTGTACTGCAGCTTCGTAGGGCCAGCTCCTTCGTAGGGCCACTGGTCGTAAATAGCAGGCCCCGGCAAGCACTATAATGTAAACCCAAACACTGCAACTACAATAACGAACTATACAGGCAAGTCTATCGTTTTCGGAGATATCAGCAATAATTATTGTCTTTAAATAATTATTTTGTAGTGAAAAATTAAGTACCTACCTGAGGAAAACTGCAACATGTAAAATGAATACCGAAGCTGCCTGCAAGTAAGGGATTAGAAGAGATTAGGCTTGGACCTAAACAAACGATAACATGGCAATAAACAATTTAACGATGATATACTTCACACAGTTATAATTATTTGCCTCGGTTTACTTACTCTTGAGCCGCAACATAAATTGGAGACAGACCACAGAGTTGTATGAAAATAAAGTATTTATTTCTATATAACTTAAAAGTAGTGGCTAAAATGGTGTCTGCAAAACACCAGCACCAAACGCATGGTGTTCACCAGCCTCGAAAGCATGGTGGGAATGCGAGCTCTCTCTGAGGGCAAACAGCATGGCTTTTATCCACACCTCTCAGGTGTGGACAATCAAGCTAATTATGCCCATTCACCACCCAAAGACTGTTGCACTGCCACTGCAAAGCCAGTAGGGGTGTAGAGGGGCGTAACAACTTACTTCAGAGATTAAACTTGCATGAAGAGCCAATTTACACGATGCGCGTCTGTCGTCTCAACTTGTTTACTTCTTTCTGGCACAGAAACAGCTCACCAGCTGACTCATCCCCTTGCGTTTTGATTTGCTGTAGTAAACCTACTGATTGAAGGGGTACGCTGCCCTCCAGGAGAAGACCGTATCTAAAACTTGTTGTTTAGAAATGGTTTCTTACCCAATGCGACATAGAATTCCTTACACCTTACTCGTGTGGACAACACACTCTGCAGTGTATTTGTATTTTTTTAAATACTGTTTTTTGTGTTGTCAATAAATATTTGGTGTTAAATGTAAGCTATATATATATGTAGCCTACTGTCTAAAACGGAGGTTGTCATGTAGTGTAGTCAAGTATGTGTAGAATGTGATTATTAATGGGACTAAGAAATCCACCCTTTTATTACAAAGATATAACATGTTGATTCTTGTAATCATTACAGAATACTGTATTTTTCGGATAAGGCTGCACAACAACTAATACTATGGAGCTTTTTTCCTAATAAACTACAAGAAAACACATCAAATAAAAATACAAAAAGTAATAATATTCTATAGAAAAGGCTAGATGATAGGACAAATAATCAGAGACATGAGAAAAACGAGAACAATGCAATGCAAATGGTTACGCCATTTTAGTAAGTGCTTGTTCCAACTGGACAACACTGACTGATCAAGCAAGGTGAAGCCAGGAGTCCAGTCTTGTGCTGTGATGATGTCCTTAGTGTCAAGTTGACCCACTGGATAGCGGTTCATAGTACAGCAGACTACAAAGAGCTGGATCTAGTGATCTGCTTTAACAGCAGGATCTGTACCTAGTTAATGCTGTGTACAATTGTGCTGGTGCAAGTGGACCAGTGTATTCACTACCTCTTGACTGACTCCCTGGTGATGAGAGGGGTCAGTGGAGTAGGCCCACACAATCTCCATACTCAAGTAGTAGTACAAGTAGTTATCAAAGAAAATGCTTTACTGAAAGTCAAAGTATAATTTGAAATTATGTAATAAAATGAAAGTCGGCCTAAGTAAATAGTAAACTTTTTAAGTATGTGCAAAGTATGGGGAATGTGTCATCATCACATTATCTCCAGTGTACAGAGATACAATATTTAAGAATTGTGTCTTAATACCAACAATTTCATCTCCCCTTACAATAAAAGTAGTTTCTTTAGTAGCTTATGCTTCTTTGCAACTCTGTTGATTACAGTGACTGTGTCCAAAGCCGTCCTCGTACGTCCTTTTTCAACGTTAATTTGTTTGGTTTATTATCATCATCGTTGTCGTCATAGCATGTGCTCGAGGTCCACAGATGTATGTCTCTGGGCCATGGCATTTGACTCACAAGAAACATATTAATAAGGGGAGGGGTGGGGACTTGTAATAGAAATGATTAGGCTATCCCAGTGTCAGCATATGGAAAGAACCAATGCCGTCCCTGGTTCATGGGCCGGTCAATGTGCAAATTGTTATTCTTCTTATCAAGTTTTTATTTTACACCGGCCCAAATGGGGCATCAGCCAGACAAATTACCAGCCAGACAAATTACCAGTCCAGGCCTATTTGACTTTACAGTTGGCCTTTGGGTTTTACCCCTTACTCCACTTCCTAAGAGTCGAAGGGTTTGGATATGTCACTGTCATTAACACAAATTGTGATTGGATGAGAGAAAGTCTCAGCCTCTAAATAGACATGTGCAAATTTACTTTGTTAGCAGTTAAACAGGCCTTTGAAATAAACAGGTCACATTACCAAAAAGCTAGTGAAGTTTCAAACTTTCAAAAATTCACTAAAAATAGTGTGAGGTGAAAATGAAAAAACTAAAGGCTGTGCAACATGAATACATAGTCATTGAACACTCTGAAATAGATTTGATGATAGGTCACATGACCAAAAAGCTATTGAAGTTTGAAGATTTATTTTGAATTAAAACATTTTGTTACAACCTGATATGAAAATAAACAAAATAAAGGCTGTGCAATGTGTATGCATACATTTTAAACAGTTCAACATCATTTTTATGTTTCTAGTTCATGTTGTTGAAAAGCTATTGACTTTTGAAATTTTAAATGTGTAATTTGTTGATGGTCCCTAAACATACGGGTGTCCGAATGTCTGTTGAATATCGAACTTCCAACCAACTTTACCAGGGTATGAAACCATCAGTTACACCCTTTTAACTAAATTAATTGCACCTTACAAAATGAAAATAAACAACAATAAAAATACACTCATTTAAACCAAAGGATACAAGCAAATTTCCCATAGGGCTACATGCATATGAGCAGTGGGCTTGCACCAGGCTTGGAGAAATGAGCATGCAAATTGCAACGCTGAAAGCCATGAAATGCTCAAACAGGTAATCTTGTAAAACTCCCCTCAGGACCAACTTGCCAGTGTAAAGAGCAAACTGACGGAACTCTGTGGCCTTCCAACGCTCAAGATGTTCCAAACCCCGTGGCTTTCTTGCGAAACTGTTTGGAACTGATGTCTTCAGTTGCTCAAGACTCACTCACCTCCTTAATCTGCCCTGAGGACATTCTGGTCTCCATCTTTCCTTTTATCCACAAAAGCAGAAGCTTCTTCATTACTCCAAGGCAACACATAGTCAAGGTGCATATAGTCTACAGGAAAGGATGTGATCATGTCAATACAGAGGTTGGAGAAAGATGATGTTTTTCCTTCCTGGTGTCTGGTGATGTTCCAGTTGAGTTAACTCTCTGAAGGATTGGTCAGTCCTCAGTGTGAGATTTTCAACCTTTTGATAGGTCATCCGTCCATCCCAGAACCCCTTCTGTGTGCACCTGTCACAACCAAAGTACCCAGAGTACTGCTTGATACACTTGACAAGTGCCTTTGCAGGAGCGTCACAGGTTATGCACCTTATCTGGACACGTATCACCTTGTCTCCCCACCCCAAGCCATTCTGCATCACGTTCTCCAGTTTGCTGACTGTATCGCTGATGAAGTCGAGGGAGGTTGGTTTGGATGACACCAATGCCAGAGACAAGGGGGAAATAGATTTTGGTGATAAATTGATGCAGCAGAGAACAGGCCAAAGAGATTGGTTGTGTCAGGGCCGATTAGGCCAGGTAAATGTAGTGAACTCAAAAGCAGACTCTGGAGCAGCAGGACAGTTAAGGTGTTCTTTAATGCGTAAGTAGCAGTCAGGCAAGACACCCAGTAGGCAACAGAAAAGGCAAAAAGGGAACTCAAAAATCAAAGGTCACAGCAGAGGTACAGGTAAGGTTCAGGCAAAGTCCAGTAGTCAAAAACAGGCAAAGAGGTTGGTACACAGGTAGGCAAAAATACAGGCAGCGGTACAAAAGGGACTTGGCTTAACTCACGTGGTAACACTGAAAGAGGTTGGCAACAGATTAGCAGATGGGCAAAAGTTTCCAAAACACAAGGCAATAATCAGAGTCCAAAAACAGGCATGGGTCGAGAACAAACTTGGTTGAAGACAGAATCCTAGAAGTAGCTTTCCAACAATGCTCCGGAAAATTACACGATAATCCAGCACTGAATGTCAGTCCTGGTGTGCTTTTAAAGCCGTGGCAAACGAGGAGAGTGGAGTCAGGTGTGGTGGAGCAGGCACCAGTGATTGGGTGCCTTGCTTGTCAGTCAGGAGACAGGGCAGAGGGAAAACCTGGCACGGAGCCTACGGAACAGCACTGATAGCCAGATCACAGACTACAGAGGGCGTGAACCAGGCCGGGCTGTGACAGGTTGTTGCTTTTAAAAAAGAGGCAAGCCATCAACATACACTATCTAACTCTTCAAGCACTGCTTGGGATACTTTTTAAGATGTTCCAGAATCTGCCCTCATCAAACTGAACACACTTCAATCCAGACTCAGTCTCCACATCCACTTCATTGGTACTCTCCAACAGGTTCTTGCAGTGGAAGGAAGCTCTGGATGACCATTTCTTTCAGGACCTTCAATAAGGCATCTACAGCATTGTGTTTCTCTCCAAAATCAATGGCCCATTCTTTAAGTTGTTCCCTAAAGGAAGAGGCAACTGCACTGTCCTCATCACCATCACTGGAATCCTCTGATGTCTGGATCTGTTCCAACTCAGGGACAATGTTAGTATCGTCATGCAGCTGCTCTTCGATGGTACATCCACCTCCACTCCCAGGGCTATCATCTCCTGATCATTTTGATCTGCTCATTTGGTTCTCCCATCATGTGTATTCTTTTTCTGTGCTCTTTACACCCTTGCCCAGATCCGATTGTATTCTCGCTTCTGATCAGCTGACGACATCTGCTCAGTGAATACAGCCCTAAAATGGTGGTGTCTGGATCTTTTTTTAATTTGATTGTTTTAACTCCACTGACTAAACTCCAGAGTGACGGTACTAATTTCAAAAATATTAGTATTATCCTACCTTCTTTTTTTTTTTACATCCTGTCAAATCTTCCAGCACTGTATGCTATATCTTTCAGAAAGTACATCCACCCGGAAATACAGAAAGTTGCAAAATGAAAAAAAAGAGCGTAGATTGTTAACTCTTGCCATCGGAGAACTATAATGTATAATGATGTCAAGCAGCCAATATTACCATATGAGTAAATTGACACATTATTTTCTATATTTATGTATTGCCTAGTGCTTTGCATACAGAAAATCCCATATTAAAATGTATATTGAATTTTGCATGGTTGACCTATGTAGTGCAGTAAATAATAAAAACTTATTGGAATTGTAATGGACAGCTTGTGGGTAATTTTGAAATGAGTATTTTTTTTTTGTCTAACTTAATTATTGTAGTTAACGTCTCTAGGTTATGTAACTATGTTTCAGAGTTTCATTAAACGATGGCACTGGAAACTTAAATCTTACTGTAATTGACCTATCGCTAAGCCACAAAATGAATTGTCCAATGACCCCAATCATACCATAGATATATATATACATTTTTTTAATCTTTGATCTTTAAAAAAACAGGTCTATTACCTGCTGTGGCAATTCAGATTTGTGTATTTCTGCCATCAGTGTTATAACTTGTATATCTATAGCGTTAGCTAGTCTGTAACGTTCGCCAACGGTTAGCTACTAACGTTGGCTAACGTACATTATATCAGTGCACTTTTCATCACTAAAATACCATTACGACTTCCGGTTGGCGGGTTTTATGGAGTAGTCGCAAGGACAGTAGCCTCCCACGAACGTTCACACTTTTGACTAAAACCTACCTATGAGTTAATATTTTTGTGGTTTTATATCCCATTTTACACTTTTTCATTTTTTTTTTTTTTCATTTTTCATTCGATGGCGAGTAAGTCTCGGGAAAAGCTCCAAAAAGGATACAGGGGAGATTAGCCTGACCTTGGATAGCATAACTGACCTGCTGAATCACCATACTGCAAGGCTTTCGGCCGAGTTTAAATCCTCATTTCAGATAGTGGGAATCTAATTGAACTTTAATACAGTTCTACATTGGAAAATCAAGAAGAACGCATAACATCACTTTGAAACAGCAGTGGAGGACGTGGCTCAAGCGGGGTCACAGACCTGGAAGAATGTGCTCAACTTTGCAGGTTAGCAATGAACTCTCCGCACCAAGGTCTGCGATCTGGAGGGCGCAGCCGGAGACCGAACATCTGCGTGCTGGGCTTGGAGGAGTCGGTCGGGGACTCGGCCATCAGAATTCTTTCCATCCTTTCTCTGCGAGGTCTTCGGGCAGCAGGTGCTGCCAACACCTCCGGAAATCGACAGGGCTCATCGCAGTCTGGCACCCAAGCCCAAGAAGGGAGAAAGACCGTGTCCGGTGATCATGCGCCTTCACAAGTATCAGGTTAAGGAGCTAATTATCAGAGAGGCACGCAAGCGAGGGACACTTGAATATCGTGGCCAGCAGATCCGTATCTTTGAGGACTATCCGGCTGATGTGGTAAACCAACGAGCAGAATATCGACAGGTCATGTCTGATCTTTACAACCGAGGACTCAAACCATCACTCCAATATCCATCACGTCTCCGCATTGTGTTGCCTAACGGTGAGAAGCAATGGTTAACATCGGTGGAGGAGGCTAGGCAGTGTTTGGCGCGCCAGCCTCCCTCCTAGATTGCTAAAGTGACTCTCGTGCTAGCTATCTTTTAACCCTTAAGAGGCCCAGACATATTACATGTATTTTATATGTTAGTATGTATTGTGTTGGTTGTGATGCAGTTTTGTCAATGGGCAAAAAGTTCAATTATATTTTTCACCTGACCACGAGGTTCTGTTTATATGCGTACTGTGATTAGATGTAAAGTTTGCTGGGAACTTTCCATGCTTCAAATGCATTGTTTAATTTGACAGCGGTTGTAGGCTATCTATTGATTCATTTGTCTTTTATTGTAAATATTTTTGTATAGTGGGCTCATATCTACCAATAGAAACAAATTGTAGATGTTAAATGTATCCATATCGAAATGCTAATTAGGCTACTCATTCAATTCCTCCAGCTAGCTAGCAGTCATTAAATATTTTGAAAACACAAGGTATGTTAATCATTTTGTTTAATAAAAAAAAAACACCCTTTGTGGGTGTGATGGAAATGATGATTTCCTCTGAATGTAAGAATAACATGATTTTTGTTATATATAATATAATTTCATTCACAGCCCACTATCAGGAAGTGTTTCTACACAGGATGGAGAGAAATAAAACCCAATCAATACATTTCTCTAAATATGTGTTAGATTTTTCTAAAAGTTTTCAGACAAAATGGACCATAGTTTGAAGAATGGACCCACACATTGAATCATTTTGGTTGTCATGTATGGTTTCTCTGGATTCTGTTTGTACTGTCTTGCAATATCTACTTCATCTTAGGTGTGAGTTTTGTTTGTCCATGTGAAATGAAAACTTAAATTGTACCCAAAAGTAAAAATGTGTTATCGTAAAGGTATGTCAAGAAATCTTGTTAATTGTCGAGTGTCTACTCTCTCAGCAAAATGTCTCTGGGAAAGAAGTTGCGGGCCCGGATTGAGGGAAAACAAAACAAAACGCATGACACTGAAGTTGATTAAGTGGGATGCAGAAGAAACACCTTCTGAAGAATAAGCTTCAGATGCACTCTCTGCACACCCACAAGCATGGAAAATGGTATTCTGTGATGAAGCAGCGACCCACACTACGTCGTGGTTATGTGATATGGGCCGTAACAATCACCAATGTCAATGGAATGGGAAAAAACACACAAAATACACACCTTGTGGCTATGAATTATCATCACACATGGATCATCTTTCTTTCATCTCATTTATTATTATTCTTTCTAACTACTGCATAGGAATTAATAAGGAGTAAGGCACGTCTAAGTGCTGCCAAAGTCAATTTTCATTAATATGTAATGCAACTTGTGAAGATGTGGTACCAATATATCAACAATAATATATAATATAATATATATAATATACACACACACACATAATATATAATTATAATATACTGAACTGTTATCATTTAAAACCCCAAAAAAATGTGGTATGTTCTCAGGTACTGTCAAAGAGCAAGTCATGGGAAAGTCTCCAGAACGATCAGAGCTTTTCAGTTGGATGAAATTAATTACAGGTGCTGTGCTGTGATTTTGTATGAACAAAAATACTGTGTTTAACTACTTTACACATACAGTACACATATGGCTACAGAAACCTTATCAATGTGTTAAATACTTATTTCCTCCCTACCAACAGATTCTCACAAGGGCTCAGGCTCATACAGATGATATGGTCGATGATGGTATTGCTGGCCGCTCCAGAACACTGAGTAATATGCAAGGCGCATACGAGGGGTTTGTATTGTGCGCAATGGACAGACACAGCAAGAAGAGCAGACAGTGTCCTTGGTGGTCACAAAGATTTGTTTGTGATAGATGAGAGCTGCTTCCGTCATCAGCGAAAGGTTTGTTATCTTTTCCAGTTTTGATTAAAATGTGAGCTTCTTAAAGACACCACTATTTTGTGCTAACCCAATAACCAACCATCTGTCAGATGCACATTTATCACCCAAGACTGCACATGGACATGCACACACACACACACACACATACAAGTTAGAAATAAGGTTTTTATTTGTGACCTTCTTCAATGTAATATAAGTAAACTATTTGTATTGAGTATTTGTGTCTGGGAGAAGGTATTGTACCAACTTGTTGGCAATTCCTTTTCGGGCGGTTAAATGAAAATCTGTTTAATGGGAACTATTTATTAAATTATATATATAAAAAATCTTGTCTGTATTATACACTGGGCTCTCTTGTACAAGACAATCAAACATTTGTATTGCTGGAGACATCAATATGGACCATTTCTGTATAATCATCAATAAAGGATGTTATACAATGTCCCTGATAACTAGTATGGCATTTTGAAACATGATGTACAAAGATTTTTGGTGTAATTTGTGTTCATTTTGTTGATGATTAACATTGTGTTGTGATTTTGTAAGTATGCACGGGGACGATTTGGAAGAACCTGGAGAAGGAAGAAATGGGTATTTGGCATGGTGGGAGTTATAGAGACAAAAGGCGGAGACTGGTGTTGAAACTAGTGGAAAAAAAGATCAATACACCACCTTGTCCCTCTGATCAGACAGCATGTAAAGTCAGGAAGTAGCATTATTAGTGATGAGTGGAGTGCATACAAGAACGTGTTAGGAAACATGGGGTACAAACACTACACCATAAACACAGCAGGTGGTTTGTGAATCCCCAGTCCAGCAGTCATACACAACATGTGAAAGAGCTTGGGTGAACATCAAAGGACAAATCCGTAGACTAAGATGGAAATCGCGACAGAGAGTTTGTTGGAGGAACACCTCAAGGTTTCTTGAATGGTTATCATGGCTTGGCTCTGGTCACCCAGATGGGCCACTAGGACGCTTGTTGAAGGATATAAAAAAAGCCTTTCCAGTCTGAATTGTTTTATTGATGTCTGACACACACACACTCTCTCACACACCTTGTGTGTGCCCTTCCCCTCTGTCATAGAGATTTATTTTTTAGTAAATTACCATTGAGTAGGGCTATGCCGTTTTAGTTAAGACGGTTTAAATTGCAATATTTATATTGTGCAAATAAATATGTTTTCCTAATTTCTGTTGTCTTACTGTTCATTTTGTGCATGTGTTATTAGGAAAGTTTTGAAGCTTACTTACTCATTAGTAAATGGTGATGTGTTTCACACTTTACAATAAGGCTACCTTTTGCCAGTTATCAATGTTAGTAACTGATTAATAGATGATGATGTGTTTCACATTTTACAATAAGGCTCCCTGATTAATAAATGATGATGTGTTTTACACTTTACAATAAGGCTCCGTTTTGCCCGTTATAAATGTTAGTAACTGATTAATAAAGGGTGATGTGTTTCACACTTTACAATAAGGCTCCCTTTTGCCAGTTATAAATGTTAGTAACTCATAAAATTAATGAGTAGTAAGCAGTAACTTGATCTTGATCATGGATGGATGGATACTTTATTAATCCCGAGGGAAATGTTAGGACATCCAGTAGCATCCAGACAGAACATACACAAATCACATACACATAGGGAGAACACGTTCAAAAGGAGTGGGTTAGTAACCAATACCCTAACGGAAACACGAGAGCCCCCCCCATATAGGCAAGATATCAAACTCAAGCTCCCTATTTGCGTGGGCGCGCCGGTCTGTGACCTTTCTGACCTATGTCTCTAGTCACCTAGGCTACCTAACAAAGAAAACACAATTAAATATATTTTTCTTTATTTCTACATCAACTCTGGAACACAGACAAGACAATAAGACCATAGTGTGCATCCCATGTAATTCAGATCTTCCCAAATAGTGAGCCCGCATCGATGTATAAAAACTGTGTTTATAATCATTCATATATGGCTTATTAATGACTTACAAGTGTTTACAACCTAATTAATAACCTAGTATGACCCATTTAAAAACCTTTATAATGGAGCCTTATTGTAAAGTGGTACCGAAGAATGTATAGGCTGAAATATCATAATAAAATAGCAAACTACAAAGTTATATACGAGAAATAACAATATAATGCAAGTATAGAAATATATTAATCATTTATTTTCGGCGTTGATCAGATAAAAAACAAAAGGAACTATGAGACAGAAGGATAGCATTGTATAAAAAATTGTATCTAAATGCGGGACATATGACTCGAACGAAATCCATGAATGACACGTCATTCCATGTGCAATCAAAACACTGGAAACATATCAGTTATTTTCAAGAAAAAACGTCTAATCACCTCAATAACCCCTTCCAAATATAATAATGTTTAGTGTTACTAAAAATATATATATATGTTTTGATGGCGCAAAAGAGCAGAAATTGTAATGTAAGGATAAACAGTGTGTTGTTTAGAAGTGAACATAGACGCATCTCACCTCAATTCTTGTTCAGAATCACAATGTATTCTCAACCGATTGTCGAGTTCTTGCTCTTCTCCATGCTCATCCCACCAGTTGAACTATCTGCAATCATAATCTTCATTGTCCGTTTCGTAAGCAAAGTTGAACTGCTTGATCGAGAGTATAGATTTGCTAGCAAACGCCATGTTGGAATGAAGCAACGTAAAAAATATTTTTCTTAAACGTCTCCTATAACCAATGGTATTTTAGCCTGGGTATTTAAAATCAAATACTCGCTTGTGATTGGACAACTGTAAACAACATTTAGTTACCATGAGAACAGAGATTGAGTGAATTATTAACAAGAATGTAACAAAATATGTGACCAGTCATAAGTGACCAAAGAGTTAAAGAAATCTTGAGGAATTTCAGTGCGTAAAGGGCAAGAGCGCAAGCCTAAGCTGAATAACTGTGCTCTCCGATCCCTCAGACGGCACTGCATCAAGAACCGTCAATAATCTATAAGCAATATAACCACATGGGCTCAGGATTACTTTGGCAAACCTTTGTCAAGCACTACAATACGTAGTTACATTCACAAATGCCAGGTAAATCTTTACTGTGCCAAAAGGAAGCCTTATGTTAACCGTGTCGGCTTTTCTGGGCTCGGAGGCATTTGGGATAGACCATCACACAGTGGAAACGTGTATTGTGGTCAGACGAATCAGTATTTCAGGTCTTTTTTGGAAGAAATGGACGCCGTGTGCTCCGGACCAAAGAAGAAAAGGACCATCCAGACTGTTACCAGCAACAAGTCCAGAAGCCAGGGTATGTCATGGTATGGGGTTGTGTCAGTGCCCTTGGCAAAGGTAACTTACACTTCTGTGATGGCACCATTTATGCCGAAAAGTACATAGAGATTTTGGAGCAACATATGCTGCCTTCAAGATGACATCTTTTCCAGCGACGTCCATGCATATTTCAACAAGACAATGCAAAACCACATTCTGCACACATTTCAAAGGCATGGCTGAGGAAGAAGGGTGTACGGGTGCTGGACTGACCTGCCTGCAGTCCCGACCTGTCCCTAATAGAGAATGTGTGCTGCATTTTGAAACACAAAGTGCGACAACAAAGACCCCGTACCATTGCACACATTAAGACTTGTTTGCAGGAAGAATGGGACAAAGTTACTCACACACACACTCACTCACTCACTCTCACACTCACTCACACACACACATACACACACACACTCACTACCTCACACACACTCACTCACAAAATGAACATGTATTTCATTTCAGAGATGTGTGGTGAAACCTCTCACCTTCGCACACACACACACACACATAAAGCATTCACAAACACATACATACATACAAATAAGTGACAGACAGACATACCCACTCAGCGATAACCCTCTTGCTTACACACACACACAAACCGACAGATTCCACCGGATAAATGCTGTGCCTTCGTCCTGACAGAAACACACACACACACACACACACACACACTGACAGATTCCATCTGAGAGATGCTGTGCCTGCATTTGAAATCCAACTTTCTCCTGTCGCAGTGAACCACAGGCGCTGACGTAACCCCTCCGTACACACTCACACACACTCACTCACTCACACACACACACACAGGGTCTGATGTAACCCCTCCTGACACCTTAAGCCACCCAGAAAATAAAAGAGAAAATTAAATCCCTCCAGCAGCCAGAGAGATGACCTCCATATTCATGAGTCCTCATAAAGCCAGCACCTCTACACACACACACACACACACCTTAACACACACACACACACACACACCTCACACTCAACTGAATGTCCTCACACATACACACATACACACCTCATCTGCCATATACTACCTTCAGAAAGGATACATGTGAAAAGGCCCAATGATACCTTCATAAACAGTAACACACTGCTGGCCGTCACACACACCTCTCACAGACACACACACACACACAGAGACCTCTCATACACACGCACGCACACTGCTGGCCGTCACACACACCACACTCACACATGCACTCACACACTCGCTCCTACACACACATTCACTCACACACTCACTTACACACACACACACACACACGTATGCACACATACACACACATACATGCACAAAATCACAAACACACACAGATGTGGTTCTGGGTAGTATCTGACCCCGCTCCTCACACACACACACACCTCACACTTCGTAGTGATTGTGTCGTCTGTCAGCATGTAATGCCCTCTGCTCCACACCCCCTCCTGTCATCAGAGCTCTGCTCACTGGAACACTGGGGTGAACAGCATGGCTGACTGAGGAGTGTGTGTGTGTGTGTGTGTGTCCGGAGTGAGTGTGTGTGTGTGTGTAGCCACAAAGAGATTAGTGTGTGTGTGTGTGTGTAGCCACAAAGAGATGAGTGTGTGTGTGTGTGTGTAGCCACAAAGAGATGAGTGTGTGTGTGTAGCCACAGAGAGACAAGTGTGTGTGTGTGTGTGTAGTCACACAGAAACAAGTGTTTGTGTAGCCACAGAGAGACGAGTGTGTTTGTGTGTGTGTGTGGGAGAGAGAATAAAACCTATGTGTGTGAGGGGAAAGGAGAAGGGAAAGATGGCTAGTTGGATTCAGTAGTTCTGTGTGTGTGGGGGTGATGTAGATGAGCCTGCTGTCTTTGGCATTGGTTTCCATTAGAGAGGTGGAGAGAGGGCAAGTCTGCTCAAGAAAGCAGATAACACACACACACACACACACACACATCTGCTCAAGAAAGCCATTTCCACAGATAACACACGGACATACACACACACACACACACATGTCTGCTCAAGAAAGCCATTTCCACAGATAACACATACACCAGCAGCATGGACACACCAGACACACACACACGCACATATGGTCACGAACACACACACACACACACACAGGATCATATGCTCGACATAGGGAGAGAGAGAAAGAGGAGAGAGAGGGAGCAAATGAAGAAAGAGAGAGGGAGGGAGAGAGAGGATGAGATTAAATTAATGTGAAGACTTGACACACCGGAGAGCTGCATGGAGCTCAATGAAACTCATGCAAGCAATGCAGAGACCAGCAGGAAGAGCAAAACACCGACATAAACTGAAAAGTGTGGTTGCAAGTGTGTGTGTGTGTGTGTGTGTGTGTTCATGTGTCTATGCATGTGTGTGTGTGTGCGTTTATGTGTCTATGCATGTATGTGTGTGTGGTTGCAAGCATGTGTGTGTGTGTTTATATGTCAATGCATGTGTGTTTGTTTTTTTATATGTATGTCTATGCATGTGTGTATGTGGATGTATATTTGTGTGAGTGTATGCGTGTGTGTGATGTTGAGTGTGTCTATGGGTCTGTGTGATGTTGAGTATGTATATGAGTGTGTGTGATGTTGAGTATGTATATGGGTGTGTGTGCTGTTGAGTGTGTCTATGGATGTGTGTGATGTTGAGTATGTGTATGGGTGTGTGATGTTGAGTGTGTGTGATGTTGAGTTTAGCTGTCAAAATGAATGATTTTGTGTGTTGGCGAATGTCAGCTATGAGGTTGAATGAGTGTGTGTGTATTTGTGTGCGTACTTGTGTGTGTGCATTTGTATTTGTGTGTGTGTGTCTGAGGGGAAATTAATAAACGACACTATAATCCCTGTGGCGAGCCGGCGGGCCGTTCTGAGCGTGCTCAGTGAAGGCTTGTTTGAGCTCAAATAAACTGTCTGAGAGAAACCTGATGGGTGTCAAAAGGCCTTCCAGTCTCTTGTGTGTGTGTGTGTGTGTGTGTGTGTGTGTGTGTGTGGGTGTGTGTGTGTGAGAGAGAGAGAGAGAGAGGAGGAGGAGGGAGGGAGAGAGAGAGAGCCAGTGGAGAACCAGCTATGCATGGGGACCCTGTCAGCTCTCAGCACTCGAAACACATACAACCAATCACAGGAGTGTAGAGGACACATCTGACCAATCACAGGAGTGTAGGGGACACATCTGACCAATCACAGGAGTGTAGAGGACACATCTGACCAATCACAGGAGTGTAGAGGACACATCTGACCAATCACAGGAGTGTAGGGGACACATCTGACCAATCACAGGAGTGTAGAGGACAGATCTGACCAATCACAGGAGTGTAGAGGACACATCTGACCAATCACAGGAGTGTAGAGGACACATCTGACCAATCACAGGAGTGAAGAGGACACATCTGACCAATCACAGGAGTGTAGAGGACACATCTGACCAATCACAGGAGTGTAGAGGACACATCTGACCAATCACAGGAGTGTAGAGGACACATACGACCAATCACAGGAGTGTAGAGGACACATCTGACCAATCACAGGAGTGTAGAGGACACATCTGACCAATCACAGGAGTGTAGAGGACACATCTGACCAATCACAGGAGTGTAGAGGACACATCGGACCAATCACAGGAGTGTAGAGGACACATCTGTCCAACTGTAGCCATAGAGATGAGGCACTGAGTGGCACTGTGTGAGGCGAGTTCACAGCTTGATCAGGCTGGACAGTGGCAGTATACCCCATTCCATTATGTCTGGAGGGTGTGTGTGTGTGTGTGTGTGTGTGTGTGTGTGTGTGTGATATGAGATGACTGCAGCAGTCTCAGTCCATTAGTTCCTAGCAGTGTGAGGTACAAGGATGAACATTACAGCTCTTTTTACCACATCACACACCCTCTCACACAGACACGCACATACACACACAGAGATACACACACACACACACAGATACATACACGCACACACACAGATACATACACACACACACACACACAGAGATACAAGGATGAACATTGCAGCTCTTTTTACCACATCACACACTCTCTCTCACACAGACACGCACATACACACACAGAGATACATACACACACAGAGATACATACACACACACACAGATACATACACGCACACACACAGATACATACACACACACACACACACAGAGAGAGATACAAGGATGAACATTGCAGCTCTTTTTACCACATCACACACTCTCTCTCACAGACACGCACATACACACACAGAGATACATACACACACACACAGATACATACACACACAGAGATACACACACACAAAGATACATACACACACACACAGATACATACACACACACACACACACAGATACACACACACACAGATACATACACACACAAACACATAAAACGTCTCGGTTACTTACGTAACCTCGGTTTCTTAAGCAGGAACCAGATATAACATAATGGTACATGACGTCAGTCATGGCAACAAAACGAAGCATTTATCTATTCACGCCTGAAAGGCCGCGAGATCTGTCAGCGCGCGCTCCTGGCCCCACCTTCCAGGCGCACTTTAATATCATAACGCGCCCTCAGATCTGCCTTGGAAAGAAACTGAGCAAGACAATCAATCCAAGGTAACACTGTATACGCCAACCTTGTTATATCTGGTTCCTGCTTAAGGAACCGAGGTTACGTAAGTAACCGAGACGTTCCTTATCGCAGTTCACTGCGATATAACATAATGGGACCCTATACATTCCCGCGTGATAATACAGTGGCAGCCAATTACACACACCAGCTCTACTGAAGCCTTTGCCCTCATAGAGGTTCATACGGCCGCTGGCGGTGAACATATTAACAGGGCAACCTTTGTCATAGGCGGCAAGGATCGCGATCCTGCGCCTGTAGGAAACCACCCTGGAGTGTTTCATGTGCAACAAACATGTAGACACCGATGAACACACTTATCATATACATCGTTCTCAGGTCAGGGGATTCAGAGATCGCTCGCCTGCAGAACACCATGAATTTAACAGGGCCACCTCATAGGCGACAGGGATCCGTGATCCTGCGCCCGTAAGAAAACCCTGGGATGTTTCATGTGCAACATAACATGTAGACACTAATGAACACACTTATCATATATATCGTTCTCAGGCCAAGGGATTCAGAGATCGCTTGCCCGCAGAACGCTATGAAGAAAACTAGGTTCGGCCACATCTAACATATAGAATCTAACGAAAGTGTGGCGAGAACTCCAGCTTGCAGCTTTGCAAATATCTTCCACTGAGACGCCCTTTAGTAAGGCCCAGGAAGACGAGACCCCCCGCGTAGAGTGCGCATGCAACTTCTCCGGGGGATCTAAAGACAAGCTCTTATAAGACAACACGATAGCCTCTACTATCCAACGGGAGAGGCTCGGTTTTGATAGAGGTCTGCCTTTTGCGCGTGCACCGAAGCACACGAATAGCTGATCTGACTGTCTGAAAGCTCTAGTGCGCTCTGCGTAACAGCGGAGAGCGCGCACTGGACAGAGTTTATTCAAACGTTCCTCCTCTGCTGACGCAAAAAGAGGAGGCGAGAAAACTTCTAATTCAATCACCTGATTGCGGAATGGGGTTACCACCACTTTAGGTGTGTAAGCAGCATTAGGTCGCATAA
This sequence comes from Clupea harengus, assembly GCF_900700415.2. Lineage (NCBI taxonomy): Eukaryota > Metazoa > Chordata > Actinopteri > Clupeiformes > Clupeidae > Clupea > Clupea harengus. The sequence goes on along the minus strand of NC_045171.1, from coordinate 22,276,203 downwards.
CCACTCTGTCACCAGCGATCGAGAACTGAAGGCACGATGGACTGACTGACAGGGCTTGCATTTCACCAACGCGTTTTGCTGACGTTAACGCCAGCAGCAGCGCGGTCTTTAAAGAGACAAACTTTATGTCCACTGTCTCCAGGGGCTCGAACGGAGGCCCTGTGAGAGCACGTAAAACCACTAGCAGATCCCAAGAGGGTATGAGGTGTCTCTCTGGCACCCTGAGCCGTCTCACCCCCGCCATAAAGCGTGACGCTAGCGGGTGACTGCCAGGAGAACTGCCATTAATGCCTGCGTGGCAGGCCGAAATGGCAGCCATGTACACTTTGAGAGTAGAAGCCGCCTTCCCCTCATCAAACAACTGCTGTAGGAATTCTAGAATAACGCCCAGCGCGCAGTTAACGGGGTCGTGCAGACGCGCAGCACACCACCGCTCAAAACTGCGCCACTTCAGCGTATACAGAGCCCGTGTTGATACAGCTCGGGCACTCTGTATTGTAGCCACCACCACGTCCGACAAGCCTGAGGCTATGAGCCTGCACCTTTCAGGTGCCAGGCTCTGAGACGCCATCCCTCCGGATGGGGGTGCCACACTGTCCTGTGCGCCTGCGTTAGGAGGTCTCTCCCTAGAGGCAGCTCCCAAGGCTGCTGCACTGACATATTGACCAAATCTGCCGCCCACGGCTGGTTGGGCCAGTGGGGGGCTATCAATATCAATTCCCTGCCCTCGTCCGCAATCCTGCACAGCACCTGCTGGAGGAGCGGGATCGGGGGAAAAGCATATAGGGGTAGGGCTGGCCACTGGTGGCCCAGCGCGTCTATGCCTAGTGGGGGATCGTCGCCCCCTAGCGAGAACCAGAGCGGGCAGCAGGTGTTCATCTGACCAATCACAGGAGTGTAGGGGACACATCTGACCAATCACAGGAGAGTAGAGGACACATCTGACCAATCACAGGAGTGTAAAGGACACATCTGTCTAACTGTAACCATAGGGATGAGGCACTGAGTGGCACTCTGAGAGGCGAGTTCACAGCTTGATCAGGCTGGACAGTGGCAGTATACCCCATTCCATTATGTCTGGAGGGTGTGTGTGTGTGTGTGTGTGTGTGTGTGTGTGATATGAGATGACTGCAGCAGTCTCAGTCCATTAGTTCCTAGCAGTGTGAGATACAAGGATGAACATTACAGCTCTTTTTACCACATCACACACCCTCTCACACAGACACGCACATACACACACAGAGATACACACACACACACACAGATACATACACGCACACACACACAGAGATACAAGGATGAACATTGCAGCTCTTTTTACCACATCACACACTCTCTCTCACAGACACGCACATACACACACAGAGATACATACACACACACAGATACATACACACACACACAGATACATACACACACACACAGATACATACACACACACAGAGATACATACACACACACAAAGATACATACACACACACACAGATACATACACACACACACACACACACACACAGATACACACACACACAGATACATACACACACAAACACATAAAACAGACAGAGAGATCCACACACTCATACCCACCCAGCCACACACTTACACAGGCAACAAGAGCAGATCAATCACGTGGTTCAATTGCAGATGTACACACACACACACACACTCTGCACTGACAGACAGACACACACACACATAAACACACACCTTGTGGATTTGAGGACACTGATATTAAATGGATTTCATTCCCCTATCTTCCCCTCAGCACTCTTTCTCTCTCTGTGTACGCATGTGTGTGTGTGTCTGCCAGTGAAGAGAGTGAGAATTAAGGTGACTTAGGCCCACTTAAGGCCGGGAGCTATTAGGCAACAGGAACTGCAGTAAGCCAGAGGATCTGTGTGTGTGTCTGAGTGTGTGTGTGTGTGTGCGCGCGCGTTTGTGTCTGTGTGTGTGATGAAGACAGACTTTGGATTTGGAGTCAAAGGGGTGTATCACTAATAAACCTGATTTGCATTTCCTGAAGGAAATTCCAGCATGCAAAGCAAAAGTTAAAAATGAATATTTAATAAAAGACATTCAGCACAATTCAAGGCATGAGAGACTAAGGAGAAGGAGGGCAACAAGGAAGAGGAGAGGTGTGTGAAGACTGATAAACTGAAGTGAGTATGGAGCTCTCAGTGTGTGTGGAGCGCTCAGTGAGTAGTGAGTATGGAGCTCTCAGTGAGTATGGAGCTCTCAGCTGTCCTTTGGCATTCACACACACACACACACTCCCTCTGCATCTCTCTCTCTCTCGCTCTCTCACAAACACACACACATGCTATCCATTGGCATTCACACACACACACACACACCCTATCCATTGGCATCACACACACACACACACATGCTATCTGTTCAAAAGGCTGCCTCTACCAGCGGCATCCAGCTGTGCACCCCGTTGCGCTGGCCACTCACACGACTTGGCGACCATAGAGAGGTCACCCAATCAGTTGATCCCAGAGTTCCATAGGGACGCATGGGCTGCAGATGCACAGCTAATGCCCTGACCGTCATTGGCTACCGCAAGTCTGGTTTCCATGGCTCCCCTCATCCCCCCTCTCCCCCTATATAAGTCTAACCCACCTCTGTCCAGTTGTTGGTCAAGCAAAGGTGGAGAGGAGTGTCACCATCCAGGAGTTCATCGGACGATTCAAAGATCAGAGCCATTCACGTTCGCTCTTGCCGTGCGTCATTAAGACAGTGAGTGTGTCGGGTAGCGATTTAGTCTGTTAATATCAGTGTACATAATATATATGTCAGTTCAAGTAGGTTGTAATCATTCACTGTCTTGTCGTATTTCACTCTGTTACTGCTACTTCAACGAGTTACTGTTGGTAACGGAGCTAATGGAATGTTCACCGTTACGCGGCACGGTATTAAAGGGACAGATCCATATTCGTATCATAGCCGTAATATTCATCGTGTATATACTATATTCATTCTTGTTGTACATACTTGTTCATATTTGTATGTCTTTATTATTTATCATTTCCATAGAAACCACGGATTCATGGTTCAATGTTAAGCCTTTACACGGATCATTGTATCACTGTTCATCAGATCACGGGTCATTCCATCATTGTCATCCAACTCGTGTCAATCCTTTACACGGATAATCCGATCAGGCATTTCAATGTTCATCCTCTTCATGTCCATCCTGCCATTCAAGGCTTGAGTGTGTGTGTGTGTGTGCAATAAACACCGTTGTTACATCCATCATCATTGGAACTTTGACATCCTTTCTGTTCTAACCGGACAAACCTGTGGCGATTGGCACCTATTTAATCAACCTTCATACAGATCCTTTTGGGATTCATTAATTCAACATATCCCCCTATTTTATACTATCCATTGGCAACACACACACACACACACATGCTATCCATTGGTATCACACACACACATACTGTCCATTGACATCACACACACACACACACACAAAGCAGGTCGTTAGTGATGGAACCGCATATTGATGTTTTCCTGGCCTGATTTGTTGTTGCATGGTGGTTCTTGTGTGAGCATATAAATGCTCATATAGGGGACTGATGGAACTGCAAAATAGCTATTCTACTGTTGTTCTGTATCATTTGTATATTTAACATATATTGATGTTTCCTGCTCTGATTGGCTGTTGCATGGTGGTTATTGTGTGAGCATATAAGTGCTCATATAGGGGACTGATGGAACTGGAAATATTGCTATTCTGTTGTTGTAAGACATTAACTCCTTATGTTGTATCTGCAACTCATTTTGGATGTGTACTCTCTGTTTCACTGAGACCTGAACAAGTGACTTGTGAACCCTCCCCCCCCCCAGATAGGCTCCTTCCTGCTAAGACCCTTTGTGCCATGGTATTATCACCCCCTCCCCCCATAGGTGAACCCCTCACCCCACTGTCTCCCCCTTCCTCTCACCTAAAGGGTGTGGTCATCCCCTCTCCTATTGTATTCTACCTGACTGAAATGTATAAATGCCTACACATTCTGCTATCAGGTAGGCCTTGCTCTGAGCACCAAGCTGAGAGGGGATCTCCACGCCGAAAATAAACTCCAGAAACCTGACTTCAACTCTCCGGTCCCTTCTTCAAACTTAAGCGAAGAGTACAGATTCCATCACTAGGAATGCTGGCCGGGGGACCTGAGAGACCTGGCTGATATAATTATGATGGATTCAACCACACACACACACACACACACACACACACACTGCCTGATGGATTCAAGATCTATTCTCTCTCACGCACACACACACACACACTCACACAGACACAGACACACACACACACACAGATCTATTCTCACACATAGACTCTCACACAATCACACACATACACAAGCACACACAGATCTTTTCTCACACAGACTCTCATAAAGACACACACACAAACACACTGTATTCTCTATTCACACAGATTTATTCTCACACAGAGACTCATACAGACCCACACACAAACACATGCACACACACATACTCACATACACAAACTATTATACACACACACACACACTCACTCACTCACACATATACACAAACCCACTCACTACCAAACACAAACTCACCTACTTTCACGCACACTTACACAAGTATACACAAACACACTCACACACGCGTGCGTACTTTCACACACACTCGCTCACTCACACATATACACAAACACCCTCACACACGTTTGCGTACTCTCACACACACACTCCGTGATGATGCAGACAGCCTGAGGACTGAGCCGGCATCAGTAAATTATGCTGATGTAAACGCAACAGCCGTGCAGTGAAATAAATTACAAACTAATAGAATCGTATCGATAAATATCCTCAGGCTCTCATTCATTTCCTCCTTCACACACACATACACACACACACACACACACCTCATTCATTTCCTCCTTCTGCTGGCATGCCAGGCTAGCGTAATGTGATTAACACGCAGGGACATCGGCCAGGTCATTTGTAAACTCATTATGGCCACCGCTGATTAAGGGGTGTGTGTGTGTGTGTGTGTGTGTGTGTGTGTGTGTGTGTGGCCACCGCTGAATAAAGTTACTTTATGACAGGGACTCCTGTGGTGGGTGCTGTGCTGTAACCACCTGTAGTAGCAGCATACATACACACACACGTGCGCACTCGCACACACATGCACGCACACACAAACAGCAGATACAAACACACAGGCACAGATGGACTCCAGCATATACTTTGACCTACACACACACACACTCATCTCAGTGTATACTAACCCACTGGCAGGCTATGTATCCGCCTCATCGTAGTGCATACTAACCCACTGGCAGGTTGAGCAGGGGACTCATCTCATCTTCATGCAGACTCAGACTTATCAGAGCCTGTGGGTCAGTTATTCAGCTCCTGCTCTGAATGTATAACAGCCGGGCGTGAGGTGTGTGTGTGTGTGTGTGTGTGTGTGTGTGTGAGTGTGTGTGTGTCATGCTGAGTGAAATCATATGTGACGTTTGGCACTTGAGCTGGGTGCAGAGCTTTTCACGCATGAGGCTAAGTGTGTGTGTGTGTGTGTGTGTGTGTGTGAGAGTGTGTGTGTGAGTGTGTGTGTGAGTGTGTGCTCAAGATCCCTGTGCTGGAACGCATGTTGATTATGTGTGTGGGAGTGTATTTGTGTGAAGTTATAAGACTTTGTGTCACTGTGTATGTGTGCGTGTGTGTGTGTATGGGTGTGTGAACCTGAGTGTGTGTGTGTGTGTGTAAGTGTGAGGGAGGGAGGGTATTGAGCATCTGATCTGGATGCATAACAGCAGAGCTAGCAAAACTCTTGACTTCTGGGTCAGAACGATCACAGACTCCAGCACCTCTGTAACACACACACACACGCACTTCACAAACCGACAAACACTTCACAAACACAGTCTCCATAACACACACACACACACACTCTCCCTCCGTCTCACATACACCCCTCCTCAGTATCTCCCAGAGCACATGTGAGTGATCAGAGGAAGGAGTGGATTAATCACACAGGTGTGATCACAGACAGGATTAGTTTAAATGCAGTCACAGATTAGAGGAAGGAGTGGATTAATCACACAGGTGTGATCACAGACAGGATTAGTTTAAATGCAGTCACAGATCAGAGGGAGGAGTGGAGTGGGTCCAGTCCATTAGAGACGGGTGGAATTAAACGGAGCTAAGGATGGAGACAGGATTACAGACCAGACAGGTTTAGACTGAACTAAGATTAGACGCAGGTTTGGATTAGAAACAAAAGTAGATTAGGTAGGTCTGGGGGGAGGTGTTTTTCTGCCCTGCGGTCCACAGTGTCATATTTCCCATGCTAAAAACATGCTAATAACAGCTGACACCCTCGTCAGGCCCAGTTAGTCAGTTACCTGAAGCTGCCTACATTAGCATAGCTAGCACAGGTCTGAACACTGCCTACATTAGCATAGCTAGCACAGGTCTGAACACTGCCTACATTAGCATAGCTAGCACAGGTCTGAACACTGCCTACATTAGCATAGCTAGCACAGGTCTGAACATGGCCTACTGTGAGTGACTTATGTTACGCACTAGTAACATATATAAAAATGTAAAGGGTTGGTGAAAATAACTGAAAAAGTAAAAGTAACTGACCAGTTATAGTAAAAGTTACCAGCCGTGTGTAACTGCGTGTGGACCGCCCAAAAACCGATGAGCAAAAGGCCAGCTCCCCGACAGTGGTCCACTAGCCTTTTGCTATCAGGGTAAGCTAATGACTGTGTTGGTCGTAATGGTATTCATTAGTCATATTTGTAAACTAAAGGCTGTGTTACTATTGATTGGCTGTATTTGTAAAGTAAAGGCTGTGTTACTTAGGGTGACCAGATTTGAGTTTGTGAAAAAGAGGACACTTTGTCGCGGACCCCGCCCCCTCCCCGCAACAGGGTTTTTGGACATCTTTTTCACATGCAGATGACCCGCCCCCTCCCCCACAACGAAGTTTTTACATCTTTTTCACATGCAGATGTCATGTACTATTGTAAAAGATGCAACTAGTGGAGGCAAGCAAGGTGCTCAGTGTTGCCAGATTGGAAATGGCGTATCGTATCAAAAGGCTCAAAATGATCGTATTTGGAGGATAATTATCATATCTGGCAACACTGGAAAGGCGCTCGACCAATGACATGATGGTGGCATGTTCTACTACTGAGAACTGTTAGAACTGTAGAATGCCATTGGCATTCTAAGATTCCTTTAATATGCTGGGTCTCAGTTCTGAGCCCATGAAATCATTACTGTGTGTGTGTGTGTGTGTGTGTGTGTGTGTGTGTGTGTGTGTGTGTGTGTGTGTGTGTGTGTGTGTGTGTGTGTGTGTGTGTGTGTGTGTGTGTGTGTGTGTGTGTGTGTGTGTGTGTGTGTGTCTAACAGGATTTAGAGGCAGGGCGACGAGTTTGTGTGTGTCTGAAGGTTGTTGGTGTTTAGTCTACCCAGGATGTTACCGAGTGTGTTGACTTGCCCCTCACAACAGGAAACTCTCAGGAGAAGCCTCAGCCTGTCAATCAGACTGAATGAGGGGGAGCACAAGACAAGGAGAGAGAGAGAGGAGGAGGGAGGGAGAGAAAGAGCAGAGAGAGAGAGAGAGAAAGAGAGGGAGGGAGAGAGAGAGTAGAGGGAGAGAGAGAGAGGGAGGGAGAGGGGGGAGAGAGGAGGAGGGAGGGAGAGAAAGAGCAGAGAGAGAAAGAGAGGGAGGGAGAGAGAGAGAGAGAGGAGGAGGGAGGGAGAGAAATAGCAGAGAGATAGAGAGGGAGGGAGAGAGAGACCAGACGGATAGAGAGGAGGAGGGAGAGAGAGACAGGGAGGGAGAGAGAGCAGAGGGAGAGAGGAGGAGGGAGAGAAAGAGCAGAGAGAGTGAGAGAGAGAGCAGAGGGAGAGAGAGGAGGAGAGAGGGAGAGAAAGAGCTGAGAGAGAGAAAGAGAGGGAGGGAGAGAGAGAGAGAGAAGAAGGAGGAGGAGGGGATAATGACTTGGGTTAGGTGATGACTCCAGCAGCCTTGAAGAGTGGTGGTGGGGGGATGGGGCGGGGGGGCACATGCAACATCAGCCTCAAAGCCCCACAGGCCTCTCTGGGGGCCCAGGGCTGTACGGCAGGCACAGAGGGACACACCTAGTTGAGGGGGGCTGTGAGGTTGGCGCTAACGCTTCAAAGAGGTGCAGGCAGGCTGTGAAATAATGATGTCGCCCCTCAATCATTCATCACAACATGAATATTTCATCTCCCCCACACAAGCCACTACACACACACCCGCCACTACACACACTCACACAAGCCACTACACACACACACTACACACACTCACACAAGCCACTACTCACACAAGCCACTACACAGCAGGCCACAGCAAAGTCCCTTTCAACAGACTGGAGGGGAGAGGAGGGGAGGGAGAGAGAGAGAGAGCAGGAGAAGATAAGGAGTATAAATGAGCAGAAAAGAGTGAGGGAAGAGTTTCATGTTTTCATTTCAAAGAAGAAGAGAGAGGGATTTGAGTGATTAGGAGAGAAAGAGAGAGGAGAGAGTGATGAGTGATGCATGAGAGAGGAGAGAGAGAACCCCATCAGGCCAATCACACGCGTCCATCCATCACAGAACCCCGTCAGGCCAATCACACGCGTCCATCCATCACAGAACCCCGTCAGGCCAATCACACGCGTCCATCCATCACAGAACCCCATCAGGCCAATCACACGCGTCCATCACAGAACCCCATCAGGCCAATCACACGCGTCCATCCATCACAGAACCCCATCAGGCCAATCACACGCGTCCATCACAGCTGCAGGAGAGCAGACGTTGATCAGATTTCCTCTAACACACACTATTAACATCAACTCATGAACACACACACCTTCAGTCAATACCACATCAATGCTGAACACACATGACTGCCACATACACTCAGAGCCACACACACATCAGTCAATACCTCATCAATGCCTCGTCAATACCTCACACACACACATACCTCATTAATACCTCACACACAGACATACACACACACACATACCTCATCAATGGGTCCTCCAATCATCCTCGTCTGCTAAATGACGAAATCTAAATGTAAATGTTTACCTCATCAATACCTCAGCTCATGAGAACATACACACAGAAACACAATCAAGAAACACATCAATACCTCACACACACACACACACACTCATACCACATAAACCTCACACACATATACACACACACACACTCATACCTCACTCATAACTCACATACAGACACACACACACTCATACCTCATCAATACCTCACACACAGACAAACACACACACACACACACACTCATACCTTATCAATACCTCATCAATTTTCAAAACATCTCAACAAAGGACTGCATTTGAAAAGGAGCCAGCTGGCTAATTCTGACACATTCACAGGAATGTTAATGAATGTGTGTTGCCCTTATAAATAAATAAATTAAGTTTTAATGAAAGCACACACACACACACACAGCTAGGTGATGAAAGAGATTTGGCAGCTGCTGTTGTTCTGCTGGCGCGAGAGAGCTGAGGTATATTTCACATATATATATACATATTTATATATATGTGTGTGTGTGTGTGTGTGCCTATTTTAAACAGTCAGAGGAGCCGTTCTCTTGCTGTTAAAACATTGCTTGGGGTCCAAAGCTTTGCCCTTCACTCCAGAGTGATGTAAGACGTTCCCCAACCAATCAGGAGCAAGCTGGCAGACACAATATGGGGTGTAACGACTCAACTTGTGAAATGTCACCAGTGGCGATAGCGGAGAAATACGAGTTTGCGCGGGGGCTTTTATCGGCGGTCGTTGGCGTGTGAGGGCGCGGGAGGAGAATCAGTCATGCGGCGCTCGCCTGAGATTCTAATCTCCATCGGAGGACGTCCGCACAGTCAGCCAGAGATTTACACCCAGGCTGCTGCCACCACGGCTCACATTATCTTCCCGTCTCCTTTAGAACACTGACAAGGTGACACCAGACACCATTCCTCATCGGGGCTGGTTGCTTTAGCCCACACTACACCCTCCCAGCTGAGTCACCACTTTACCCCACACCATTGCCTATCTGCTGAGTCATCACTTTACCCCACACCATTGCCTATCTGCCGAGTCAGTGTTTACCCCACACCATACCTGCTGAGTCATGGTCTACTCCACTGCAACCCCACCCCAAGCAGGGTATAATCCAGGGGGGTAATCCACTTCAAACTGCACTTGAGGGCAGAATATATGTTTCTGCACTCTGTACATCTGTAGCGTCAGTTCAGCGCAGAGAGAAGAAGAAGATAAGGTGCTGTGCTCCACAACTCACCCCTAATGAACTCAGGCTTTAGAGATCTGACACACACACACACACACACATCTCTGTGCAAAGGCCCTTTATCAATGTTTCCCCCACACTCTATGGAGTGTCCCCACCTCCAGCTCTGCACACACACACACACACACACACACACACACACACACACACACACACCACCACCAGCTCTGCTGATGGATAATTTAAAGGCAGAGAAGGAGCAGTGCATAGTGTAGTAGATCTCTGTCCTGGACAGGGTTAGGGTGTGTGTGTGTGTGTGTGTGTGTGTGTGTGTGTGTGTGTGTGTGTGTGTGTGTGTGTGTGTGTGTGTGTGTAGACAGGGTTAGGGTGTGTGTAGACAGGGTTAGGGTGTGTGTGTATGTGTGTGTGTGTGTGTGTGTGTGTGTGTAGACAGGGTTAGGGTGTGTGTGTGTGTGTGTGTGTGTGTGTGTGTGTGTGTGTGTGTAGACAGGGTTAGGGTGTGTGTGTGTGTGTGTGTAGACAGGGTTAGGGTGTGTGTAGACAGGGTTAGGGTGTGTGTGTGTGTGTGTGTGTGTGTGTGTGTGTAGACAGGGTTAGGGTGGTGTGTGTGTTGTGTGTAGACAGGGTTAGGGTGTTGTGTGTGTGTGTGTATGTGTGTGTGTGTGTGGTGTGTGTGTAGACAGGGTTAGGTGTGTGTGTGTGTGTGTGTAGACAGGGTTAGGGTCAGGACTACTATATCTGTCTATTTCTAGGGTTTGTTTCATTTGTGTCATGCAGCGGTGCCACACAACCACACTTCCTATTGACGTTAGAGTGTGTGTGTGTGTGTGTGTGTGTGTAAACGTCTCTCCGTGTGTGCAGATGACTGTGATGGGGTCTGTTGACGTTAGAGTGTGTGTGTGTGTGTGTGTGTGTGTGTGTGTGTAGCGAAGGGAAGAGAGTGACAGCAAATGTGCGATGCCGTGTTTCTTAAGCACGTCCTCACCGCGTCCTAATGGTGGACGCAACAGACTTTTGTTATACTTTTAAGATGGTTTCGCCCTCGCAAATTCAATTAACTATAGTGTAAGGTTTTCAATGGTGAATGTGACCTATAACTATTGTTATCATTCTTTTGAAGGCCTGACGTCGTTCAAATTATTATTGGTACCATTTTAACTTTGTTTAATGTGTATTTCTTCTGACATCACCCCTGTGCTGTGGGCCTGTGGTGGTATGGGCCAATTAGGGGGAGTTCAGCTACCTGATAGCTTAGTAGTAGTTGGAATCTTCTGTGCTGAGAGCTTCTTGGATGAGAGTTTGGTTGGTGAGCTATATATATGTATGCTCTTATCTATTTCCCTCAGGTGAGGATAATACCTCTGTACTGTCTCAATGTAGGGACATAGTGTACACCACTGTACTATTGACTGTACATATACAGTTTTTTCATTTTAATTTATATTCTCCGTCTTTTTTGTTTATATTTTTCACATTTTGGATTACGCACTTGATGGAGGACAAATACATTTGCAACCACCGAGCTTTGTCTCCCTGCTGCCTTTTCTGCCTTCCCTAAAAGACTCTCGACACGGTTACCCTTTGACTGTGTGTGTGTGTGTGTTGATGTGTGTGTGTTGATGTGTGTGTGTATGTGTTTATGTGTGTGTGTACATGTCTCTCTGTGTGTGCAGATGACTGATGAGCGATGGTCCTGAGAGACAGTGACCCAGAAGCGCGTGAGCCTGACCTTCAGTGGCCTGACCTTCAGTGGCATGACCTTGAGTGGCATGACCTTGAGTGGCATGACCTTGAGTGGCATGACCTTGAGTGGCATGACCTCTTCATTCTGCTGCTCACAGCAACCAGGCCTTTCTCATCTTTCTCTGCCATTATTACCGGAGAAGCATCCATTAGCACTGATTATGTGCACTTGTATACAAACTGCATCTATTAACGCCGACAAACAAACAAAGAGATAAACATACAGTGAGTCAGAGTGAGTCAGCAACATGCCCCCACGACACACACACACCCTGACACACACACACACACACCCTGACACACACACACACACACACACACACACACCCTGACACACACACACACACCCTGACACACACCATTGATCAAATGCCCCTGACAACCTGCTCCACACACACACACACACACACACACACACACACACACACACACACACACACACATACCCACACCCTGCAACACACCCTGACACACACACACACACACACACACACACACACATACCACCCTGACACACACACTGTTACATCCCTGAGCATATTTCCTATGTGGCCCCAGCAGGCGGCCTAATTGCCCTTTCAGTCTTATTGGGTGTGCGACCGGAGCCGGCCCCTTACAATGAGCTTGGTTACGTCACCCGGGGGCCCGCTCTTGGGGATCGCATTCGGTTTTTGCTCACCACCATCGCCACGTTTAGAGCCTCGTGCCTCGGTGCCACGTTTAGAGCCTCGGTGCCTCGGTGCCTCGGGCCTCTGTGCATCACCTAGGCCGCCTCTGACGTTCCACCACTCTCGGAGTGAGAGTCCTATTTTTTCATTTTTTTCATTTTTCAATATATTTTTGATTTATTATTGATTAGTTTTCCTTATCCAACGTTGTCTGCCCATTTTTCCTACTCCCTCGTAATTCGTTTTTGTTAATGTTGCCTCACCCTAGCAGGGAACATAATACACACCCTGGCACACACACACACACCCTGACACACACACACACACACAAGTGCAGGTCATCAAGATCGATAGAGGCAGAGTGAGGGTCAGAAATAAATGCAGTCTGGAGCCATTATTGATCAAATGCCCCTGACAACCTGCTCCACACACACACACACACACACACACACCTACACACACACACACACACACACACACACACACACACACACACATACAGAAACACACACACAGGCTATTAAGTTCTACTGGAGTCAGACACTGCATTTGTCTGCCTGTAAGTTTGTTCCCAGAAGTGCAGTGAAGAGCTGCCCATGACTGAGAGCTCAGGATCACATGACTGCAGCAGAGGCTTCTGGGATATATCACATGATGACGCGGTTAGAGAACTCAGCCAGTCCACCTCAGGATCACATTACTGCGCAGTCAGAGAGTGCAGCAGAGGCTTCTGGGATAAATTACATGGCCAGAGAACAGTGGGCTTCTGGGATACATTACATGACCAGAGAACAGTTGGCTTCTGGGATACATTACATGACTGTAGAACAGTGGGCTTCTGGGATATGTGGGGCTTTATGTTGTGTTGTGGATGTCGGGTGTCGGGTTTGATAATGTTTCTGATCTGTCTCTGCTGGTCTCAGGAGTCACTATGGTAACTATGGAGTCACTATGGTAACTATGGAGTCACTGTGGTAACTATGGAGTAACTGTGGTAACTATGGAGTCACTATGGTAACTATGGAGTCACTGTGGTAACTATGGAGTAACCCAAACCAGAGCACCACAGAGCTGTAGAAGGAACCCATAGAACAACTCAGTCTTACTGGAATGTGTGTGTGTGTGTGTGTGTGTGTGTGTGTGTGTTTTTATGTAAGTGTGTGCGGGGGACTGTATTTGTTTGTGCATAGATAGTGCCCTCCAGTGGATGGTATCTGCAGGTGCATGATCAGGAATGTCCACAACAGATACCAGCTCACATCTCCCCATTGCTCTGACACCCGTAGCTCTGACTCGTCTGTGGCTCTAACTCACCTGTAGCTCTGACCTGTAGCTCTGACTCACCTGTAGCTGTGTGTGTTTAGGTGTGTTTGTCACAGCTGTGTGTGTGTTTAGGTGTGTATGTTTAGGTGTGTTGATCAGGTGTTTGAGATGCAGCTATGTGTGTTTACATGAGTGTGTGTCGCAGCTATGTGTGCTTACACGGGTGTGTGTCACGGCTATGAGTGTTTAGGTGTGTGTGTCACAGCAGTGTGTGTGCTCAGGTGTGTGTGTGTGTGTGTCACAGCAGTGTGTGTGCTCAGGTGTGTGTCTGTGTGTGTGTGTGTGTGACAGCTGTGTGAGGTTGTGAAGAGCCTCCCTCATCTCCCATCTCCCATCTCTCTCCTCTGAAAGTTAATGGCTTTTAAATGGTCCCCACAAATGAAAGTTTAATTTGGCAGCTTTTACAGGCTTTCTGAGAGCGTTTCCTGGAGACCCCATCTCTTCTGCAGAGGAGACGCTGACTCACTGCCCCGCACGCGGCCCACAGCCGGGCCAGACACGGCCCACTGTCTGCCATCAGGGGCTATCTGAGTTCATCACACACAAGTGAGTTGGTGAATGACAGCACTTACACTCACATCCCCAGATCCCCCCCAAACACACACACACACCCACACACACACACAGCATGGAGCAAAACCCTCACGCCTACCAGAGACAAACAGCTGCTGCAGTTAGAAGACATATGGAGAGAGGATACTCCCCCACAGAGCGCTACACACACACACACACACACATGCTCACACAAACACATACACACACAGATAAACTCACACACACACACACATACACATAAACACAGATAAACACTCTAACACTCTTACACAATGCCATAAACACACAGATAAACACCCTGCTCTTCCTCAAGCACACATTCACACACACACACACACACACACAGAGACACACACACACACATACTCATTATAACCTCACAGCAGCTGCTACAGATGGACTCAGTGTCCCTGAATGACTCTCTCTAGCTCTACTCGCTTCTGTGTGTGTGTGTGTATGTGTGTGGTAGCTAACTTTAAAAGATTTCAAATTACGTTTGTTTGGTTCAAGTAGTCAGTGTTGAAGCTGTCTTTCTGACGGGAGAAAGGCCTGATTCATATATAGATACATAGTGTGTTTGTGTGTGTGTGTGTGTGGTTTTGTGTGTGTGTTTGTGTGTGTGTGTGTGTGTGTGTGTGTGTGTGTGTGTGTGTGTGTGTGTGTGTGTGTGTTTGTGTGTGTGTGTGGCCTGATTCTAAGACGCACACGAGAACACAGACATGGTCACAGTACATATGTAGATACACAGTGTGTGTGTGTGTGTTTGTGTGTAGGCACCACCGTGTGTAATATGTGTCTGTGTGAGTGTGTGTGTGTGTGTGTGTGTGTGCACCACCGTGCCCCATGTATACTTGATAAATGAAGATACCAGCACCACTGTTGATTAACTAAAGCCATATGTGTGTGTGTGTGTGTGTGTGTGTGTGTGTGTGTGTGTGTGTGTGTGTGTGTGTGTGTGTGTTGATTAACTAAAGCCTATATTCCAGCTGATGTTTTGCTTACAGTCAGTGACAGTGACCTCAAAATGCTAAATCCATAAGCTCGCTATGTTACAGGTTCAGTAACCTCAACATGCTAACTCCATAAGCTCGCTGTATTCGTGGCGTAAGGTCGAGTAAAAAAAAAAAACATTCTCTCTGGTTTAAAAAAATGCCGCTTGTTGCTGCTTTCACTCACGTTGTGTTTAACCAATAAGCATCAACCATCACTGCAAGGGTGTGTGTGTGTGTGTGTGTGTGTGCCTTTGAGTGTGTGTGTGTGTGTGTGTCTGGGTGTGTGTCTTTGGGTGTGTATTTGGGTGTGAGAGTGTGTGTGTCTTTAGGTGTGTGTGTGTGTGTGTGTCTTTGGGTGTGAGTGTGTGTGTGTGTGTGCGTGTGCATGAGTGTCCATGAGTGTGCATGAGTGAGTGTGTGTGTGTGTGTGTCTTTGTGTGTGTGTGCATGAGTGTGTGTGTCTTTGGGTTTGTGTGTGTGTGTGTGTGTGTGTGTGTGTGTGTGTGTGTGTGTGTGTGCATGAGTGTGTGTGTGTGTGTTAGCTTTGGGTGTGTGTGCATGAGTGTGTGTTACGACACCATCAATTCACAGAAATGGACATAACATAACATAACATAAACAGGCCAAGAGAATGGTGACGGTGAAAAGTCTTGATTTAATGATAATGAGGAAAATGAGTCCACGCATGGAATGGTCACTTTCGGGCACAAGCAGGCATGGCGAACACCAGGGGCTACAACTCGTTTCTGCAATGCCGTTTTCCAACATGAACTTCACCTCATTTTGAAATAAGAGACGTTTTTCGTGGGTTTGTGCGATAAAGATGTTGCTTAATGGGCCACTTGGCGCCAACATCAATGTCATGAACGATCGCTGTTGTACGGCGAGGCACATCGGGGAAAGGTCTTCGTGCTGTTTAATGAAGGAGATAATATCTTCACGGTCAAAGGAAGACAGATGAGACAAGAACGAATTCAAATCATTCAAAATCTCAGTATTCTCTCCTCAATTAACTGAACTGGCGGCCCACGGCCCTCGTCTTCCAACAAGGAACCCGCCACGGCACCCTGTTGAGCAGATGGAGAGGCATTTTCAACTTGGGCCGCGGCCACCAGCGGAGAGACAACTTCAGCACCACACGAAGTGGACAGCGCCATCTTCGTTCTTTGTGTGGAATCACCTGATGAGGTTTGCCTGTGATCTGACGCAAATTACATGTTCGACAATAATTAGCAACATCACGGTTAATACCTGGCCAGTAGAAATAACGAGTGATTCGATCAATAGTTTCTTTCACACCGAGATGAC
>NC_045171.1:22246820-22254320 GCF_900700415.2 Clupea harengus | reverse complement strand
GGCCATTTAAGTGTAGTGGCAACAAACGTATCTAGATCAAACATTGCGAGCGATATCTAAACGTCGCGGCAACAGCAACGGGCAAAAATAAATAAATAAATAAATAAAAACACTGGGCATTTATTGAGTAAAGTCACCGAGACCATATGGCCAATGGCACCATACAAAAGACGACCACAGTAAGCTGCGGTGCACACCCTATCGGTGCGGTACAATGCGCCCACCACGAGAAAAGGCTAAAAAAGTCAAAGCATGGTTAAAAAAACCAGCAAAACGAGCCCCAATTTTATGCTACGACACCATAAATTCACAGAAATGGCACAACATAACATAAACAGGCCAAGAGAATGGTGACGGTGAAAAGTCTTAGGGTTAACTTTGAACTAAACCCATCCGGGTAGATCGGTTGTGATCAAACAACGTTTAAATTAATAATAATTACAAACAAGAACAAAGCAGAGCGCCAGTGCAGCGCCATTCAGCGGGCCCAACGTAGGCCCGTAGGCCCGGCTGAAAGCGGAGCCGGGGTGTGGCAGGATGGAACGGGGCGAGACAGAGAGAGAGATGGAATGGAAAATAGGCGTCTTATAGACGTTGGCCAACCAGACCCCAGGTCACCTATAGAGGGGGACAGAGAGAGAAGACAGGAGGGAGAACAAATGTGCCGCACAATCCATACTGCGTAACAGTGTGTGTTTGTCTTTGGGTGTGTGTCTTTGGGTGTGTGCATGAGTGTGTGTGTGTGTGTGTCTTTGGATGTGTGTGTGCAAGAGTGTGTGCGTGTCTTTGGGTGTGTGCGTGAGTGTTTTTGTGTGTGTGTGTGCATGAGTGTGTGTGTGTGTGTGCATGAGTGTGTGTGTGAGTGTGTCTTTGGGTGTGTGTGTGTGTGTGTGTGTGTGTGTGTCTTTGGGTGTGTGTGTCTTTGGGTTTGTGTGTGAGGAGTGTCTGTGTGTGAGTGTGTGTGCGTCTTTGGGTGTGCGTGAGTGTGTTTGTCTTTGGGTTTGTGTGTGAGGAGTGTGTGTGTGTGTGTGCATGAGTGTGTGTGTGAGTGTGTCTTTGGGTGTGTGTGTGTGTGTGTGTGTTACGACAGACCTGAAGAACCGAAGGTCCAGTAACATAAAAGGCCAGACTCTCAGTTGCGGGTAAATATATAACTGGTTTATTTACAAATGCAATGGTGGTTGTCGTCAAAACAGAAGAGAAAACAAAAAGAACCTCCAAGAAGCCTCACAAATAATAAATAGTCGCTGCAGCTTACCTCACTCGCGATAAAAGAAAAAAGAAGGTGAGTCTTCCGGGCAACTTCCTTGCCTGCACTGTCTACCACTAGGCTAAAAAAAGTGCAGGAAGCATAAACAACAACCACCCATAAACAACTAAGACAAGGCAAAAAAGTGAACAAGCGCGTAGGACGCGTAAGGGTCTTCAAAAGGCAAAGTCTCTGTTTTAGTCCAGTGTTGGGAAAAAACCAGGGAACGCTCAGACAGGTCGGGATCCTCGGGAAACAGTCGTATCCTCCTGCTCTTGATAACACGCCCGCCATCTTGGGGAAGGCCGTCTTAATAAAGGGAGAAGTCCCGCCCAGCAATCAGTACGGACCGAGACCACGCCCACTCCACCTTATAGAGACTGGGAAAACGGCAGACACAGGGAAAGACCTCCAGTATGCCCATAACACCATAACAGTGTGTGTCTTTGGGTGTGTGTGTCTTTGGGTTTGTGTGTGAGGAGTGTCTGTGTGTGAGTGTGTGTGCGTCTTTGGGTGTGCGTGAGTGTGTTTGTCTTTGGGTTTGTGTGTGAGGAGTGTGTGTGTGTGTGTGTGTGTGAGTGTGTCTTTGGGTGTGTGTGTGTGTGTGTGTGTCTTTGGGTGTGTGTGTCTTTGGGTTTGTGTGTGAGGAGTGTCTGTGTGTGAGTGTGTGTGCGTCTTTGGGTGTGCGTGAGTGTGTTTGTCTTTGGGTTTGTGTGTGAGGAGTGTGTGTGTGTCTTTGGGTGTGTGTGTGTGTGTGTTATTGGGTGTATGTGAGTGTGTGTGTTTTTGGGTGTGTGTGTGTGTGTTTCTTTGGTGGTGTGTGTGTATTTGTGTGTGTGTGTGTCTTTGGGTGTGTGTGCATGAGTGTGTGTGTGTGTGTGTGTGTGTGTGTGTGTTTGGGTGTGTGTGCATGAGTGTGTTTGTGTGTGTCTTTGGATGTGTGTGTGCAAGAGTGTGTGCGTGTCTTTGGGTGTGTGCGTGAGTGTTTTTGTGTGTGTGTGTGCATGAGTGTGTGTGTGTGTGTGTGTCTTTGGGTGTGTGTGTGTGTGTGTGTGTGTCTTTGGGTGTGTGTCTTTGGGTATGTGTGTCTTTGGGTTTGTGTGTGAGGAGTGTCTGTGTGTGAGTGTGTGTGCGTCTTTGGGTGTGTGTGAGTGTGTTTGTCTTTGGGTTTGTGTGTGAGGAGTGTGTGTGTGTGTGTGTGTGTGTGTGTTATTGGGTGTATGTGAGTGTGTGTGTTTGTGTGTGTTTTTGGGTGTGTGTGTGTGTGTTTCTTTGGTGGTGTGTGTGTATTTGTGTGTGTGTGTGTGTCTTTGGGTGTGTGTGTGTGTGTTTGGGTGTGTGTGCATGAGTGTGTTTGTGTGTGTTTTTAGGTGTGTGTGTGTGTGTGTGTGTGTGTGTGTGTGTGTCTTTGGGTGTGTGTGCATGAGTGTGTGTGTGTGTGTTTGGGTGTGTGTGTGTGTGTTTGTGTGTGTTTTTAGGTGTGTGTGTGTGTGTGTGTGTGTGTGTGTGTGTGTGAGGAGTGCCTATGGAAGAGCTGAGGACACATTCAGGTGTGAGGAAATGCTGCCACCCAGTGGAGATTCAATTCAATCTTATTTATATAATATACAGTATATATATTATTTATATGGTGCTAAAACAATGAAATTGTCTCAAGGTGCTCAAGAATCCAGAGCCTGCGTGAGATCAATGGTAATGTTACAACGACCAGCGTTTGTAAAAGGCCCATTATCTTCCCACTGCCCCTGGCCAGTCATGTGTGTGTGTGTTTGTGTGTTTGTGTGTGTGTGTGCAGCGTTTGTAAAAGGCCCATTATCTTCCCACTGCCCCTGGCCAGTCATGTGTGTGTGTGTTTGTGTGTTTGTGTGTGTGTTTGCAGCGTTTGTAAAAGGCCCATTATCTTCCCACTGCCCCTGGCCAGTCATGTGTGGTGTGTGTTTGTGTGTTTGTGTGTGTGTGTGCAGCGTTTGTAAAAGGCCCATTATCTTCCCACTGCCCCTGGCCAGTCATGTGTGTGTGTGTTTGTGTGTTTGTGTGTGTGTGTGCAGCGTTTGTAAAAGGCCCATTATCTTCCCACTGCCCCTGGCCAGTCATGTGTGTGTGTGTTTGTGTGTTTGTGTGTGTGTGTGCAGCGTTTGTAAAAAGCCCATTATCTTCCCACTGCCCTGGGCCAATCATTGAAGCTTTGGCGTGAACGCTGAACCGGAAGATGAGGATCACCATCAGGTAAACATACGTATAGGATACTAAGTCTAAGTCATACGTGTGTGTGAGAGTGTGTGTGTGTGTTTCAGATGAACAGTCTCAAGATATACATAGTCTAAGTCTAATACTCCACACACGGCAGTTATAATCCATATGTGTGACCAGGGCCGGCTCTAGCCCTTTGGTTGCCCTAGGCGAGATTGAGTTTTGCGCCCCCCCCCCCCCCCCCACACACACACAATACTTAACATCACTTAACTTTGCATAGCAGTTTTTTCACCCACTTATAATTATACTATTCTACATTGCAGTTCAACAATAAATGTTGCATGGACAACAAACACTAGAATAGTTTCAGAACATTTTCTTTTTTATTAGTTTAAATAATTTATTACACACTCAAAATTAGGATTAAGTTAACTCCATAAACTGTGCAAAACACTCTTAAGCACCTGTAAGGACATTTAAGCAAATTATGACCCTCTATACCCTAACTATACCCTCTACAAACAAAAGTGCTTTTATGGATACTGTACGTACCACTACAAAATATCTCAAATACCTCACTACAATTCTTCCAGTCATTTAGGCCACTACTAATGAGGTGGTAATTTTTCTGTGAAAAGAGCTTGCAGCAGAAGCAATACAGAGTATTGTTTTCCCTTGAATATACAAGCCAGCTTCTCTTGATTTTCTCCCCATTTACTAATTTCCTGTAGAAGTGGTTGTGGTGGCAGCTTCTCCCATCATCTCTTTTTGGAAATGTAAAGTCTGGACTGGTCTGGTATGGTACTCTGCAAACTAACTCTGTCCTTACCGGATCACAGAGGGCTGGCCAGTCAGCAGGATCTATAGGTTCTCCCTGAATATCAGGAATTGTGGAGGGTGAGGTGTCTGCAGTGTAGTTTCACTGGTGCCCTGAGTGCTTGATGTGGTCCTGGATGTCCCTTCACCTTCACCTGTATTCAAGCATATTATATAGCCAGACAAGCAGTGTTTAATATAATAAGTGAAATGATCATGAATGTGGTTGAACTTCTTTAAGAAAACAAGCTATTGTATTTAATACATGCTAACATGTTTCTATTGTACTTTAAAGTATGGATGTGGCTTGAATAAATACTATTAAATAGACTCACCTGAGGCAGGCTGTGTGTTCCTGGCCTGTGTGTTACTGGCCCCTTGAGTACTACTGGATGTCCCTTCTCCTGCAGCTGTATTTAAACACAGAGTTCATCCATGCTGTTCGTTACACAGTTGCATTTGGTCATTTCTATCATCCTACCACATAGTTGCATTGTACAAATACATTTTATCTGACCATGTAACTTGTAGTAGATATATTACAATTACTGCCACAAGGCTAAATAATACTAGGCTACTGATTACAATTAGTAGTATTAATGTGATGTGATTATTAAAGTAATAATTGCTAATAATAATAACAATAACAAAAACAGCAACAGTAGTACTAGTTGTGTGGGCTACTTACAAAGTTCAGAGGGAGGCGAATCAGGCGTCCTTTCTACAGCGGCCTCTGCAAAAATTGCCTGAGTGCATCTGGCCAATTTAAAACAAAAATAAACAAAATGTTTAGTATATTCCTGGGGAGGAACTGTACAGAAGGGTGAACACCACCACTATCCCCAAAATGGTTACTGTGTGTGCACCTGCTAGTTGTGAACAGTCACTAAACAGAACTTATGCCAATTATAATTAATGTAGACAGCAACTGTACTTTTCATAACTAGCATACGTTATCCAGATACTGGTCTTTTGACATTTACATCCATGTAGGTTATCAGTGAAGTTACGTTTGCTAGTAATAGCCTACGTAGCAAATTAGCAAAGTAACAGTCGCTAGCTAGCTATAGCTAGCCTAAGTGACAGCAATGAAACGTCCAATATTAGGTGATGCACAATACTACATGTATTTCGTTTGACACCTTAATGGCTGAGATGAGAAGACTTACCTCTATACTTGGCTTTCTTTTCCTCTTCTTCCTTTCTTCGTTTTCGTCCCTGTGCTCCAGATGGTATTGACCGCTTCATTTTTGCGAATGTCACGTAGCTGACACGCTCACGGCTCACCCCACCTTGGCAATGTGCAGGAGCCCTCACATAACTAACGTAACGTAACGCAACCGCCCCCCCTATCGACAATAACCATCAATTCAATCTAAAAATCAGGTTGAAGTAAACGTAGGGCTGAAGGGGCGCCCTCGGATGATCATGATTAATAAACATGTTTTTATTTGCTTGTTATTCTAACTATGATTAATGGGAAGTAGGTCCAAGGGCGACGCTAGAGGGCGCCCCCAACCCATTTGTCGCCCTAGGCAGTCGCCTAGTTCGCCTATAGCAATCGCCGGCCCTGTGTGTGACACATTACACCAGCGTTTCTCAAAGTGTGGGAGACGTAACAGGTGGTGCGCGAATGGACGCGATGAACGGGAGATTTCCCCGTTGCAATGCCTTCCTTATAGACAATAACGATCATACGATAACAATGCACTAAACAACCACACAAAATATTGTATTGTTAGCCTATTGAGTATTGTATTGTATTAATTAGCCTGTTGTTAACCTTTCCTGCTAGTCGTAGTCGGAGATTATAGGGGAGACTTTTGTTTACTGCTCCAGGGCCGGAGTAGCCTGGATGCCAGACGAATTTAGCCACGCCCACACATTTTTTGGTCGGGAAGTTCGGTCTGGTGTCGCTCCGTTGGGGAGAAATTATCTCCTCACAAAAATCTGTGAGGAGATAGATAGACCAATCAAATTGTCAGGGCGGGCTTTATACGATGATGGACAGATGATCAACCCTAACGTAATCAACCACGTCACCAAAGAGCTTTTGGGGTGAATTCGTTTTCAACAAACATGGCTGCCGTTGGAGAGCTGAAATGTGGAAATTCGAGTCTGTTTTAGAAGACATTGACAGCACATTCGTTTTGAAAGAGGAACAGAGAAACGCGATCAAGGCATTTGTCGATCGAAAAGATGTTTTTGCCGTCCTTCCTACGGGATCCGGTAAAAGTTTAATGTATCAGCTGGCCCCATGGTCTACGTTATGGTCATACTACGTTGCTCTGATTGGTTCTAGATATATCCAATTGAGCGAAGAGGCATTTTTTTCCCTGGTTCGGTTGAAACACGCCCCATAATCACAGTCCAACGGAGCGGTATCAGACTCATATTCTGACTAGAATTATGAGTATGACATCGTCAGGCTAGGGCCGGAGTGTTCTATATTCTAAACTCCGGGGTTATCTCCCTTTCCCTTCAGTCTGCGGTTGATGAGCAAATTAATGGCAACTTGTTTTGGCCCGAGGATTTATTCTCCACACTGGTTGCACAGAGTTCAACGTTACAGCAACATAACTTTGCTCCGGTCGCTACATCTGATCTATCCGTGTGCATCACCGCTCTCTCTCTCTCTCCCGCTCGCTCACTCTCTCTCTCTCTCTCTCTCTCTCCCTTGCTCTACCACACCCACCCTGTAGCCTACATGTTGCTCCATTATACATTATACATTATAGGAGCTGCACCATTATACAACACTGTATTAACATTATACGGGGGACCGGGATGAAAATGTGACCTGGAACCATAGTGCGAACATTTTGATTGACGTCAGCGTATTAATTGCAGTGGGACAATAAAAGCAACTTTTACCGGAGCATGAAAGTGTAGTGGGCGAAATGCTAATATTGACGTTATGAATAAATTTGTGACACGAAATACAAAGGTTGGCCATTCAGTACCAGTGACCAAAAAATAAACCTTAAAGAAAATTGAAAATGTCAATAAATTTGACAATTGTACATTACATTTAGTCATTTATCAGACACTTTTATCGAAAGCAACATACGAGGGAGATATTAAGATTGGCCTAGCATTGATAACACAATTGCATAGTAAGCACTTTTTCTTTATTTTTGGAACTCTTGGAACTTTGGAACTTTGAGGCAAGGATTGATACCATTGCACTTTTATTTTCTTTATTTCTGAACTGATGTTATTTGTTATTGATTTTCTCAATT
>NC_045171.1:22216820-22239320 GCF_900700415.2 Clupea harengus | reverse complement strand
CACCAGTCTAACAAACGAATTCAGCCCAGCGCTCTAAGAGTTCCCCACTGGCCCAGATGAAGTTTGAAATGCAGAATCTCATGTCTAATGCATCAGTTTATCTCCATACACAGTCAATTCAATTAAATGGCTTTATTGGCATGACTGTATACAATACAACATTGCCAAAGCTATGCAAAATACACAATTGACAGTCACATGGATGACCACCCAATATGTCATCATCGTCGTCATCATCACCATCATTCCAATTTGAATGACATAAACAGTAAAAGAACAAGAATACTTCAAAAAGCAACGTTAAAGCAACGCATAAAAATGTAAAGAAATAAAAGAAAAATACACACATTTTCTGTTCTTCACTGTTTCGCCTTAGACACTCTTGGGAGTAAAAAGACAGCTCCTTTTGTTTTTGTGAGAATGTTCTGTTAGGTCAGTCTTATCGCGAGAGTTGTCATTTTAGTTTGTTACTTCCTGTTAACAGTAGGATCACTGTCGTGTCGCCTTTTCGGGGAAAATGCAGAGAAGGTGAATCGCCTTCTGGCATCCACATATTCTACGAAATACTTTTACAACCATTATATAAAAGGTGAGACTTGACATTCGTAATTACGTCGATGTTTGGCATCAGAAAACATTATGTGTGTAGGGTGGCTTTTACGTTAGCATTGCTCATGTTAACTAGATAGCCATAACATCTGACAGCTTAACTTAGCTAACTCTGTATTTTGAGGTTTTGTCGAGAAACAACCCATATTAAAGCAAATTAAGATGTAGCTGGGGAAACTCAAAATTACATTCTATAGGGCTACATAGGTGGTCAATACTGTTCAATGTGGATGCTGTCTAAGGACGATAACTGTTTGCCACATCCAGCTTAGACTGTCAGTAACACTAGCCTAAGCTAAATCGTTAGCAAACGGCTCTATGAATTTGAACAATGGAAACAGCAGATGCCTAGCGTTAGCTGCTAATGGTAGCTGTTTGTTTTTAGCAATAGTGAGCTTGATGAACTGGTCTGGCAGGCAACTGCCTAGCGTCAGTTAAGAAATTATTGTACTATTTAAGACAAGTCTTTTTGAAATTAAGTTCTTAATCCGATACGTTGTTATTTTTAAATCAGGGACATATTACCAAACATTAGCATGCAGCTAGCGAAGTTAATTCCCAGCAAATAGCCCATTGATTAATGTCATCAATAAAAGTCCAGGCAGAGGCTTTGTGCTGTGGTGCATGACATAGACTCGCAGTTTTGGGTTGCTCTATGATGTTTAAAAAAATGTTTTAATCCAACGTAACGGTTCATATGCAAACATCAGATTGTGTGTTCTCAATATCTTGTTATTGATTTGTAGTGATAACAACATCCACGCAAGTCAGCTAGCAAATCAGTTGTAGATACGCATGTAACAATTGATTAAAAGCTAGATGGCGTGGCATATGCAATTGTGTAAGTTATGTTCTTGCACTTGGCTTGGAGGGGCGTTTGAAAGCATTCGCGCTGCGTTCCTTTCTTGTGACAACAGATTATGAATGCGGAGGAGCGCAGCGAGGATTTATGTGTGCGCGTGTGATGGCAGTAGGCTCGCAGTCATATGAGAGTGATTTCAGCGGCACCGCGAACTGGGAACTTAAAACACGCTCGAGGTGAGTGACGGCTGACATTAGCCCGATGGGGGGTGGGGGGACCGACCGCGTGGACTTCGGTGTGGTCACTGGGAGGGGATTTGACAAGGGTCATCTCTGCCAGTTTGGCCAGATGAGCTGAGCTGTGGAACAAAATAACAGTAGGTTCCTCGTGCCAATGAAACAGTGTCAGTAGTAGACTAGTGCTCTGGGGTTCCTAGTGTCAGTAGTAGAGCTCTGGTGTTCCTAGTGTCAGTACTAGACTGTGTGTGTGTGTGTGTGTGTGTGTCATGAGTCCTAGAGTATTCTAGTAGTATCTGTGGTTGTTTCTGCTTCCCTGTGTAAGTTAAGCTGCTCCTCTAAAAGTGTGTGTGTGTGTGAGGAAGTGAGCAAAATGCAGCTCCACCCAACACAGCGTCCGAGTCGCCCAACGGCACTGAGTGATGTCACACAGAACAATAAGAGTCATCTGAGAGGAGGACACACACACACACACACACGTTTCTGGCTCAGTCACAGTCATGTTGCTGGAATTTCCTGTTTTGATTTGTTTTTATATCCTCCTTCCTGGAGAGTCAGTGTGTGTGTGTGTGTGTGTGTGTTGAAAGCCATTAATGTGTTGCTCTGATGCCGTATTGGTGTTGTTAGAATGGGCACAATATTGCAAAGGCGGTAAATGTCAGTATATTAGTTGTGTTTGCATGAAGCGATAGCTAGTTATCTAGTTGATGGTACAGGCGCACCTATTTATCTTTCGTAAAATGAATGGAGGAAAAGATAGAAACTAGGGACAGGTTTTTGAATAGAGAGAATAGTCATTTAATCATAACAAATGTGGCGTTTTTTAGTTTTTGTCTACATTTGTTGTTTTTGTTTATAACGTCGCCTGCTAGTTAGTAGTCGAATGGGTCCCAGTGATAATGGACTAGTAACCCTAGTAACCCCATCTCTAGTAACCCTAGTAACCCCATCTCTAGTAACCATAGTAACCCCATCTCTAGTAACCATAGTAACCCCATCTCTAGTAACCCTAGTAACCCCATCTCTAGTAACCCCATCTCTAGTAACCCTAGTAACCCCATCTCTAGTAACCCTAGTAACCCCATCTCTAGTAACCCCATCTCTAGTAACCCCATCTCTAGTAACCCTAGTAACCCCATCTCTATTAATCCTAGTAACCCCATCTCTAGTAACCATAGTAACCCCATCTCTAGTAACCCTAGTAACCCCATCTCTAGTAACCCCATCTCTAGTAACCCTAGTAACCCCATCTCTAGTAACCCTAGTAACCCCATCTCTAGTAACCCTAGTAACCCCATCTCTAGTAACCCTAGTAACCCCTATCTCTAGTAACCCTAGTAACCCCATCTCTAGTAACCCTAGGGCCAATGATTTTCTGCGATAACGGAAAACGGACGGAATTCGCGGAATGAACACTTTGAAACGGAATTGCACCTTTGAAACGGAAACATCATTTTGTTCATACAAATCGCCCAAATTCCCCTGTATTTTGGGCTGCAAGGCTATATTTCTTTCAAATAAACACAACAACGATTGCAACGATGAACAAACATTAATTAAAGAACAAAACCACTGAGAAAATGTCACGTCTGCGCTGAACTCTGCTCCGGCCACGCCCCCCTTTTCAACGGTTGACCCACAGATTTCCGCTAAAGCCACATTCAGTCACATTCACGCGCTCGTCTTCCCAATCGCATTTAAAACAAAACATTTTTAGTCTTCTGTTCTGTTGATGGCTGGCAAACAACAATCTAAGAAGGGCACATATTATTCACTCATTTTAAGCCATCAATCTACCTCAGGGTGAACAAAATGAGCTGAAACGGAAAAAAAACGGAATTCACCAAATGTGAAACGGAAAATGCATTTTTTTTAAACGGAAAATCATTGGCCCTATAACCCTAGTAACCCCATCTCTAGTAACCTTAGTAACCCCATCTCTAGTAACCATAGTAACCCCATCTCTAGTAACCCTAGTAACCCCATCTCTAGTAACCCTAGTAACCCCATCTCTAGTAACCATAGTAACCCCCTCTCTAGTAACCCCCTCTCTAGTAACCCCATCTCTAGTAACCCCATCTCTAGTAACCTTAGTAACCCCATCTCTAGTAACCATAGTAACCCCATCTCTAGTAGAAACCCTCCCAGTGATAATGGACTAGTAACCCCATCCCTAGTAACTGTTATTGATGACTAAGTGAGAAGGGCAAGTTATTATCGATTACGACATTATGGATCTGACATGCTAATGGATGAGACAGGGAGAGAGAGAGAGACCACAGAGGCAGGCTCACTCCAGTCTAACACACCCTTACACACACACAACAATACAGCACACAGGAATGTTACTCCAGCACTAACACACACACACACACACACACACACACACACACAAACACACAACAAGACAGCACACAGGAATGTTACTCCAGTCCAATTTGCCTGAGTGTGTGTGTGTGTGTGTGTGTGTTGCAGTAGTCCTGAGGTGTGGTGTGTGACCTGGGGAAGATGAGTCTGTATGGTGGAGGCGGAGCCTGTGGGGGAGGGACCTATGATCGGTCACGTGATCGTCGTCGCTCTAGTGACCGTTCCCGAGACTCCTCCCACGAGCGTGGAGAGGGACAACTCACCCCCTGCATCCGAAACATCACGTCACCCACACGGCAATACAACGGTGAGTATACGCGCGTGTCTGTGTGTGTCTGTGTGTGTCTGTGTGTGTCTGTGTGTGTCTGTGTGTGTCTGTGTGTGTCTGTGTGTGTCTGTGTCACCTGATCTATAACCTTGTCTGTGTGTCTGTGTGTCTGTGTGTCTGTCTGTCTCTGTGTGTCTGTGTGTGTGTGTGTGTGTGTGTGTCACCTGATCTATAACCTCACCTGTGTGTGTGTGTCTGTGTCTATGTCTATGTCTGTGTCACCTGATCTATAACCTCACCTGTGTGTGTGTGTGTGTGTGTGTGTGTGTGTAGAGCGTGAGGGTGGTTCTCGGCCGGGCAGCCCCCGCCCCCAGCGCGTGTCCCCCACCATCAGGAGCGTGTGTGTGGACGTCCCGCCCAAGGCTCTGGGGGGGGAGATGGTGTTTGTGTACGAGAGCCCCAAGGAGGGCGGAGCCACGCGCCAGAGGCCCTCCGAGAGGGTCACACTCATCGTGGACAACACACGCTTCGTAGTGGACCCCTGTATATTCACAGCGCAACCCAACACTATGCTGGGGAGGTGAGACACACACACACACACACACACACACACACACACACACCCACACGTCTATATTCAGCGCTCAAGCGAACACTATGCTGGGGAGGTGAGACACACACACACACACACACACACACACACACACACCTCTATATTCACTGCGCAACCCAACACTATGCTGGGGAGGTGAGACACACACACACACACACACACACACACACACACACACACACACACCTACACCTCTATATTCACCGTGCAACCCAACACTATGCTGGGGAGGTGAGACACACACACACACACACCTCTATATTCACCGCGCAACCCAACACTATGCTGGGGAGGTCACACACACACACACACACACACACACACACACACACACACACACACACACATACACACACACACACACACACACCTCTCCATATTCACATATAACACTATGGTGTTGTGTTGATGTTGTGATCATCTCTAAAGTAGTATGTTTTGGTTTGTTTGTTTGTTTGTTCATTCAGGATGTTTGGCTCGGGGCGGGAGCACAACTTCACACGGCCCAATGAGAAGGGAGAGTTTGAGGTTGCCGAGGGCATCAGCTCCACAGTCTTCAGAGCCATCCTGGTGAGAGAGAGAGAGAGAGAGAGAGTGGTGTGTGTGTGTGTGTGTGTGTATATGTATAAGTATATATTAACCCCTCTCGTGTGTGTGTGTGTGTGTGTGTGTGTGTGTGTGTGGTCCAGGACTACTACAGGTCTGGTGTGATCCGCTGTCCTGATGGCATCTCCATCCCTGAGCTGAGAGAGGCGTGTGACTACCTCTGCATCTCCTTCGACTACAGCACCATCAAGT
Source organism: Clupea harengus (assembly GCF_900700415.2). Classification (NCBI taxonomy): domain Eukaryota; kingdom Metazoa; phylum Chordata; class Actinopteri; order Clupeiformes; family Clupeidae; genus Clupea; species Clupea harengus. The sequence continues at coordinate 22,233,627 of NC_045171.1, read as the reverse complement.
GCAGAGACCTCAGTGAGTACACACACACACACACACACACTCTCTCTGTCTGTCTGTGTCTCTCTCTCTTCTCTCTCTGTCTGTCTGTGTCTCTGTCTGTCTGTCTCTCTCTCATCTCTCTCTCTCTGTCTGTCTGTCTGTCTGTCTGTCTGTCTCCTCTCTGTTGGTCTGTCTGTCTCTCTCTCTCTCTGTCTGTGTCTCTTCTCTCTCTGATGTGAACTGTGATGGTGTGTGTATTGGATTTAATGACTGACCCCTGTGTGTGTGTGTGTGTTGTGTGTGTGTGTGTGTGTGCGCGTCAGGTGCCCTGATGCACGAGCTGTCCAATGACGGGGCGCGGCGTCAGTTCGAGGCGTACCTGGATGAGATGGTGCTGCCCCTCATGGTGGCCAGCGCCCAGAGCGGGGAGAGGGAGTGTCACATCGTGGTGCTCACCGACGACGACGTGGTCGACTGGGACGAGGAGTACCCGCCGCAGATGGGCGAGGAGTACTCCCAGAGTGAGTGTCTCTCTCACACACACACACACACACACACACACACACACACACAAGCTCTAAAGACAAGTATATACCTGCCTTAATAGTAGGGCTGAACGATTAATTGCATTTGCGATTTAATCGCGATACGATAGAACGTGATTTTCTAACCGCAACGTCCGCGATTAGACTGAAATATTATTTTCCCAAATCGTTCAGCCCTACTTAATAGGGAAGCCCTGCTCTAGAACCTTCCATATAGAAAGACAGTTTGACATAAAGCATGTGTACCAACTGTGTGTGTGTATGTGTGTGTGTGTGTGTTTTCCTAACTGTGTGTGTTTGTTTCTCCTGCAGTTATTTACAGTACAAAACTCTACCGTTTCTTCAAGTACATTGAGAACCGAGACGTGGCCAAGTCTGTTCTAAAAGAGCGAGGCCTCAAGAAGATCCGCCTCGGCATAGAAGGTCAGACCACAAGCTCTTACACACACACACACACACACACACACACACACACATTCAGATTCGACCTCATGCGAAGACCTATCTCTGTGAGTGTGTAGCAAGTCCACTCATGTCAAGAGGTGTGTGTGTGTGTGTGTGTGTGTGACAGGTTACCCCACGTATAAGGAGAAGGTGAAGAAGCGTCCCGGAGGTCGTCCGGAGGTCATCTATAACTACGTGCAGCGGCCCTTCATCCGCATGTCGTGGGAGAAGGAGGAGGGCAAGAGCCGGCACGTGGACTTCCAGTGCGTGAAGAGCAAGTCCATCACCAACCTGGCGGCGGCGGCCGCAGACATCCCGCAGGACCAGCTGGTGGCGCTGCACCCCGGCCCACAGGTGGACGAGCTGGACAGCCTGCCCCCGCACCCCGCCCCCCTTGGAGGCGCACATCACTACGGCAACAGCAACAACTACGAGCCCGATCCGGACGCCCCCTCGCCGGTCGTCTGAGACCCCTGCCCTGGCAGCTCCGCCCCCCCCCCCCCCCTCGCCCAAACCCTCCCAGCATGCTCGGGGCCGTGGACTTGGGGTCGTGACCTTTGCCCTTGGTTGCCTTCTGCACTTTCCTCTTCCTTAGCTTCTGCTGTGTGGCGCACACACGCACACACACACACACACACACACACACACACACACACATACACCCCCCCCCCCAAGAACGCTGACGGGAAGCCTCACACACCCTGCCGTTACCATAGCGACCCTGAGCGTCGCTGGCAGGGCTCCTCCCCTCTATTTATTTCCTCCTGTCTGTTTGTTTTTTACATGACCAAAGGAAATGTATTTTTTGTTAGTGGCTAGAGCTGAAGGGGCTGACTGAGTCTTGTTTTTCTAACTCTTGTTCTTACTCGGAACCTCACGGGGCGGGTGGGGCGGTACCGCTGGGTTCTTCTATTCTCATGTTCTTACTCTGGTTTAGGAGCTCTAGAACCTCACGGGGCGGGTGGGTCAGTACCGCTGGGTTCTTCTATTCTCATGTTCTTACTCTGGTTTAGGAGCTCTAGAACCTCACGGGGCGGGTGGGGCGGTACCGCTGGGTTCTTCTATTCTATTCTATGTTTGGTTGGGTTGGGTTTGTTTTGTTGATTTGTTGATTTGTTTATTTTTTCACCTGCAATGACTGCTGCCCCCAGTAGGGGGCGTGCCTGTGTGTGGGTGACGAGTGCTGTGGTCTTGTCGCCGGGGCAACTGGCCCCCTCTGGACATGAAAACGTGTGTGGCCTGGACCCTGTGCTCGTGGGCATGAACTCATTACAGAAATAAACACATGAAACACTGCACCGTCTGTCTCCTGGTGGCACCAAACACACACCCGCTCGCACACACACCCGCTCGCACACGCTCACACACACACGAGCGCTCACACACACACACACACACGAGCGCGCGCACACACACACACACACACACACACGCACGAACTCTCACACACTCCAGAGTATACACACACACACAGCATCTCTTTCACCTGCCAGCTCATCAGCCTGCAGTGCTGCCATCAGCCACATGGGGGCAGCAGAGCAAGTACAGTCACAAACGTGCATCGCAGGTCAGTTTACAGACACAGACACGCAGACGACACACACACAGACACAGCCGTTACACAGAAATACACTTCATCTGCAGTGACACTATGAGATTATCAATGCTGGTTATCAGCCAACATCTTTGTCCATCAAGTTTTATGAAAACCTCATAACCATTTCTGGGAAAACCATCTGGAAGATGCTTCTAAACCGCAATATGAATGACAAAGTTCTGTTTGGGGGACTACTGTTCCGGAGGGTTCTGGGTAGTTACTGGTCTAATTCAGACGAGTCTTTGACCCCAACATGCAGCTGGGGTTAAACTTCCGGCTCATCACTTGTGACTAGGAATCTTTGACCTGGAAACCACACCATCCAGATTGTGGGTCTGGCAGCATTCTAATCCCTGTTTAAGAGGGTATATGAGTTAGTCCAGTCCAGAGGGCCTAAAATGAATCCATGAGACCTCTTAGGGCGCAGGGTAGGGTAGCTATCAGTGAAGGGCAACATCTCAGCTGCCAGTAGGTATGTGTGTGTGTGTGTGTGTGTGTGTGTCGAGGTAGAGCTGTGTGTGTATGTATGTATGTGTGATCTATGGAGGTAGAGCTGTGTGTGTGTGTGTGTGTTTGAGAGAGAGAGATCTATGCAAGTAGAGCTGTGTGTGTGTGAGATCTATAGAGGTAGAGCTGTGTGTGTGTGATCTATAGAGGTAGAGCTGTGTGTGTGTGATCTATGCAGGTAGAGCTGTGTGTGTGTGTGTGTGTGTGATCTATGGAGGTAGAGCTGTGTGTGTGTGTGTGTGTGTGTGAGAGAGATCTATGTAGGTAGAGCTGTGTGTGTGTGTGTGTGTGATCAAGTACTCATAAAAAGGGCATTTATCAGTAATGAAATTCCTTGTGCTCAAGTGTCTGCTCAATTTAAAATAATAAACTAATTACTAGAATTTAAAGGCTAGAAAAGAAATTAAGAAAGACGGTTGCATGAGGATGACCATATTAAGTGTGAGGGGGTGTAGGATAGTTCAGCATCCTGATGGCATGCGGGTAGAAACTGTCTCTGAATCTGCTGGTACGGGTCCGTACGCTTTTGGGTAGAGAGACTGTGGCTGGGATGGTTGGGGTCTGAAAGAATCCTCTTGGCCTTTCTCCTGCAGCGCTGGCTGTAAAGGTCCTGCATGGATGATGGCTCAGTCCCTGTAATGCGCTGCGCTGATCTGACCACTCTGCATAGTGTTTCCGATCATGGGCAGTGCTGTTCCCATACCATGTCGTTATATTGACAGTCAGGATGCTGTCTATTGTGCAGCGGTAGAAGTTGGTCAGTATTGCACAGTTCATACCGAATCTTCTGTGTGAATCCTGAATCGAGCTGTGTGTGTGTGTGTGTGTCTGATGTATAGAGGTAGAGCTGTGTGTGTGTTGTATAGAGGTAGAGCTGTGTGTGTGTGTTTGCACTGAACCACCGGTGATATACAAACTAAAGTGTGTGGGATTAGAATCACTGACTGGACCTTTAATGATATCAATAGCGAAGTTAGATCAGTGCATTTAATAATATCAATAAGGAAGTTACATCAGTGCCTTTAATAATATCAATAACGGAGTTGATCTGTGCCTTTAATAATATCAATAACGGCGTTGATCAGTGCGAATATCAGCATTCTAGGGCTGGGTGATAGAAATGGAATCTCCAGTTTTTCAGTGTTGGACAATTCACAATTTGAATTGTTTTCTTTCCACGTGAACTCAAGACAAAGCATGATTAAAAATAGTTTGATTTATTAAAGCTACACGCCGTTCCGCAGTAAACAGGGCCACAAACAGGATAACATCACTAACAAGGCACTAAGTAATTTGTAAAAAAAATTATATATGTAAATTACTCGGTTTATCTAAAATGATATTGATGTTCTTAAATTAATTTCTTAAATCTGAAATGTCCTCTACTGAGGAATACTCTGCAAATTATTATTTAAATGTTCTGATGATTATATTAATGTTTTTGTTTTCCTTGATGTTGATACGGGTAAGAGGGGGTTTAGGATGGAGCGCCTCACCGCTGAGAGGAGATTCCACTTACTGCTGGATAACTGACAGGTAAATCACTGAAGGGATGTCCAAATGTGTTGGAATGTTTAAATCATATTAATACTAATAGTAAATATAGTTATTGAAGTGTTTCTTGTAAGTCAAGTGAGTGGTCTACGCATAAATGTTTTTTCAACCAGCAATACCAAGAACAGCCAGTAGGGGGCAGTGCCCCTCTATCTGACTACGATAAATAGGCCACTGTAACAGAATAACATCTCTGTTGTGAACCGTCATTAAGATGGTGTCAGCATTGATTTAGCCTGTATCGCTAAATATTTACAGAGGATACAAGTTACATAGTATTTCAAAATAAAATGTCATCATAATGAGGAGCACAGAAAGTAGACGAAATGTTCTATAGATGTTTCACGGGCTCTAATGTACTGATTAATCAGACATGGCTCACTTCCGTAATAGTCATAGAATGTAGAGATTAATCAGACATATCTCACTTTCGTAATATTCATAGAATGAGATGTGATTCGCAACGCCACAGTCAAATTACGGGGAGAACGATCACATCAGAACAATGCAAAACAAAACAGTCAAACGACAGGAGTGTAACAAGACGACATACACAGTTTACAACAGTTGACATACACAGCATATTTGTCAACATGGGTAAAAACCCTTTGATAATGCGTGTTTGTGATGAGTAATCTTTGGCCACTAGCGATTCACTATTCCGACATTGCTATTTTACCGGCACGACTGACCAGCAGTATTAACAGCATTAAAAACAGGTTCTAACATGTCTAATAAAAGACCCGTTCAACGACAGACCAATAGAATTGTTCAGTGTAATGCAAAAAAAATAATAAATCACAAACACGAAAAACGAATCGATGGATTCAAACTGCATGCCTGTTCTATATGCGATAGAGTATGGGATTCGACTGGAAGTTTGTAGTTTTTATTGTTAGCTTTTGAATACTTCCTGGTTCCACAGGAAAAAAGTCCCTGTGGAAAAATGAATGGATTTTTGCTAAACCTGAGAAAATAAGGTGTGAGCGAAACAATGTCAGTAGAAAACCAAGGAAAACGGGTTGTTGAGTTTAAATGTAGTTCTCTGTTGGTCTTTTGCTACGAACTGTTGTCTTTTCTCGTAAAAATTAAAATGGTGCTACCAATATGCAGCAATTATCTTATACAATAAAGCAGAAAAAATACGGACTACTATGTCACTCGAGGGAGGGACTCTAGAGTGGTATCCATGGTTACAGACAACTCTTAACTCACACCCGGCGGTTTCTAAACTTAAACTTAACGTTATAGCTCTAGCACCTAAACTGCATCGGATACATTTTACTCACCAGATTGTGGCTATCAAGTCCTTAGGTAGTCGATGTGTTTACTTACGCAGGCTTCGTGTTGTGCAATCCCTGATCGGTGAATTTAGCTATGGTTAGCTTCTGCTCACCTTGTGAAATGGGTGACGCATTAGGCTTAATATTTGCCTTGTAGTCTGTTTTTTTTTAAGAGATATATTTTAGATGTAAATAGATCGATAGATATGTGCTGTAATAAAAGTATATATATATTTGTAGACACAGATATGTGCTGTAATCAAAGTATATATATGTAGACACAGATATGTGCTGTAATCAAAGTGTATGTAGACAGATAGATTGATAGATATGTGCTGTAATCAAAGTCACCTGCATCACGCACGCCTTGGTGATGTGGGCATCCACACTGGGGGCACGGAGGGTACTTGGTGTATCTCCGCTGGGCAGGCATCCAGCCCTGAGAGAGAGAGAGAGAGAGAGAGAGAGAGACTGTGAGAGAGAGAGACTGTGAGAGAGAGAGACTGTGAGAGAGAGAGAGAGACTGTGAAAAGTGGTACACAGAACAGCAGATGCATGTGAATAAGTTGAGTGGGTATAATGGATAGATTGGTTTCCCTGGACAGTTTCAAACACTTGCAAACACACATTAAATAAACTGATGAGAGGAAACAGGGGTATAGTCGTTACACATAAGCAGAGAGGCGTCTTCACTGCGTGCTTTTATCTTTAATACACACAGAACACACATTCAATCTCTCTCCCTCCTCCTTTTTCTCTCACACACACACACACACACACACACACACTCTCTAACCTGCGGGGCCAGACTCTTTCATCTTGATGGCACATAAAGGCATCTCCTGGGTTTGAGCAAGGTTGCCCCGGTCGAAGCCTGTGAAGGTGATCCTGAGGAACGGTGCCATATTTTCCCATGGCAGGCTGGCAGTGAATGGAGAGTTGGCACAGGGACGAGACGGCAGCCAGGGTTCAGTCAAAGGTCATGTTACCTCTTTTGGGAGAGTGGTGTCTATGCCGTGTTGGGGTTACGGAATACATGGAACGTATGTATTTAGAACCCAAAATATGAGTAGGCCTGAGTGTTCAGGTACAGCTACAGTTTTAATTTGTGCTAATCAGAACACATTTACATTGACCACCCTGAGGGATTACTTTTTAAATCACCTTGTGTGATGCGTTCCGCGATCCCCGTCTGAGACAACAATGCAAAGACCCAGCTGGGAGAGGCTAAGACACACATGAGAGACAAACATGAGAGACAAAGAGACACACATGAGAGACGAAGAGACACACGCTGGCTGAGACACACATGAGAGACAGAGACACATGAGAGACAAAGAGACACGCTGGTAGAGGCTGGCCAGGATGATTTGGCCCAAGGTTAGCTGGTATCTGGTGCCTCTCTTGCAGGGATGTGTTTCATTTGGAACGCTCTCTCTTTTAGTTACCGTGGTGATTGCTTAATGCTTTTAGGGAACACAGTCCTGGTCAAAAGCACAGGTTTGTTGCTCCCTTAACACATGTGATATGAGATATGTCACTCAGAGTTGGTGCCATCTTATCAATTTATCAAAAACTCTGTTGCGGCCTGGTGGTTATCTTGTGGATATGGATCCTGATTTTTGAGGTTGACGGATCAAGTCCCCTCAGAAAGAATGCAGTGTCTGGAGCAGTGTGCTGACGTGTGCACACCAAGTATATGTGGCTATGTAAACTGTCAGGATATAAAATGTCTGAAAGCTGTTTAACTTGTTTTTTTAAATTGTACAAAGAAAAAAACGTTCAAAATATCCCCAGCTTTCGACTGGACTTTACTGGGCCACTTCTCCTTATAAGTCTGTAGTCATCAGTGGGATGTGTACTTGCAGTCTCTCTCATGGGAGACAGTGCTCCTGCCTCCGGACCACCAGGTCAGTGTCCTGTAGTTGAACATCGCTGAGCCTTTTACTATGCTATGGGAAATGTGTCCCATTTCAACATACTACTAGTTCAAGTGTTAGTAGGAGCCCTCAGTGGTGTAGTGGTAGGAGATGTGGTTGCCATGTGGATGTGTGTACTGTGCCATGAGGTTGCAAGATCAAAGCACGTGTGGTCTAGAGTTAGGTTAAAGTGGCCCATGTCACTTAACTTACATTAACATTTGGTTTAAATTAAACACTTTTCTTGTAGATGCATGGGCCTGGAGTCTCTCAGGTCCCCGTCCATCTGCTGTGGACCAAGTTGCTCAGGTACCATATCCAACCACGCCTGGACCAGGTGAATGTCGCTTTGGTACCTTGCCCAGGGCTGGACAGTGCTGTTGCCGGGACTTGAATCCCAATCCTCTCCCATGGGAATCTGTGCTGTTGCCACCGGGCTACCGGGCTTGACCCCTCTATAATCCCAACCGCAACCAGCATGTCAGGCTCATGATGTTATTATATGGGTTTGACAACATAGAAAGGATCCCAACAAAAATACCCCTGTGTCTGTTCACTTCAATAACGGTAAAGAAACTGTAGAAAATGAGTGTTTGTCCAGTCTGTGTTTTACCTGGCTCAAGCTTCCAGACACTGACCTTTCAACCCGTTCAGTACCTGTAGCTGATTGGCCATTTTCAGTCGTCTGTTTTGACTGGATTGTCTGATTTTAACACAAGAAGAGTGATGTGATTGACACTCTGTGTGTGTGTGTGTGTGTGTGTGTACCCTTCTTTACCTCAGCACAAGGTCAGTCCCACGAGAAAGATTTATTTTTTTATTTTAAAAATAAGCTAACGCCATACAGTACACTTCTCACATATAGTCAGAAAAGGAGACATATCATGGAATAAGCAGATTTACAATGCCAAGCGTCTCAGAATACACACCTCCTCTAGCACACACACACACACACCTACCTCTCCTCTAGCTACATAACATTTAGAGTACAGTACACACCTCCTGTAGCGCACACACACACACACACCTCCTTCAGCTAAATAACCTTCAGAGTACAGTACAAAAAAGTACAAAAAGTTCTTCCTATTTTGCTGAGGTGTGTGAGATGTGACTGGAGAAGTTGCTGTGTGTGTGTGTGTGTGTGTGTGTGTGTGTGTTTATGTTTCTGTGTATGTTTTAGCATGTGCGTGTATGTGTATTTTAACGTGTGAGTGTGTTTATGTATTTTGTAGTGTGTGTGTGAGAATGTGTGAGAGACAGCAGGTGAATCTTCAGTCAGACTTTTCTATGATTCTGACTGACAGCCTTTCATTTGTGTGTGTGTGTGTGTGTGAGTGTGTGTGTGTGTGTGTTCAGAGAGGCCAAGGCAGGTCGCTGAAGTCCACTGGTCCTCCGAGTCCTGCGTCAGCCTCCAGTAAGCTCATGATGACGGCCATAGCTGCCTCGTCGTTACTGGGGCTACTGGAGCCCGGCTCGTCCATGATGTCAATACCCACGTGAGAGCTGTCACCTGAAAAAAGCATCACTGTTACCAATCATCATTATCATCATCATTACCCTGCCTAACATCATCATCATCATGTGTGTGTCTGTGTCTGCTGTACTCAGGAGGGAGTTGTTGTCTGTGTCTGTCGTACTCTGGAGGGAGCTGTTGGAGTAGGGGTAACCTATTGTGTGTGTGTGTGTGTGTGTGGTACTCAGGAGGGAGTTGTTGGAGTAGGGGTAACCTATGGTGTGTGCGTGTGTGCCGTACTCAGGAGGGAGTTGTTGGAGTAGGGGTATCCTATGGAGTCTGGCCCTGAAACGAGACCTGCAGATGGAGTGTCAGGAGTGCCGCCATTTTGGATCTGTGGAGAAAGTAGAAAAACAAACTAATATGAAGGGAGAGTCGTTAAATGTTCTCTCTCTCACTCTTTCACTAAAGGTTCTGTGTGTGCGTGTACCTTCTTTTCCCCATGTGAGTGTGTGTACCAGTGTTAATTTCGTCGACGAAAACTATGACGAAAAATGTTCGTTAACGACCTTTTCCCATGACTAAGACGAGACCAAGACGTGACGAAAACGGATCTTTGAAAATAAAAACTATGACTAAATCTATTTTAACTTTCGTTAACGAGACGAGACGAGACTAAAATGTTGGTGGTTGACGAAGTCACAATACTGTTTCCCCCCTAAACGTGCATGCACCTAACATCATTGGTTGAATGTTGCCGGGTCCTGTATCCGTACTCCACGCCCTCCCTGACATGTCCAGACATGCAAGTGAAGCCCTGACGACTGGTTCAGCATTGAATGATGGCTCAAGGACAAGGTCAAGCGTCTGGACGGAAAAAAATAATGGATATTTGGACACACTTCAAATATATTGTGACGGAAAAGAAAACCCAATGCACCGTGATAACTGGAGATAAATCATGCGGTTTAAAAATCAGTGGGAAAAACACGACGAACCTCAAAAGGCACCTGAAAGCCCACCATCCTGAAGTTCATGCCACGGTAAGTTCGCTAGTAACTCTCAATGATACCTAGCTAACATTAACTAGTCATAAGCATATATTTTCTAACGTTATGTCAATTTCAAAAGGGGCAGTCGAGTGTATAGGATCTCAACTTGGATAGCTAGCTATTAATTATCGATTGAAGCCTCCCGTTAGCCTTGGCAAATGATTGCCAACATTTTTAGATAGCGAACCATGAGGTAGCATAGCTAACTTAAACTAGCTATCGATAACTAGCTAGTGAGCTTAAATGCATTATTCAAGAAATAATGCATTAATATGCGATTGGTTTACACATCCTTGTGTATTTGGGCAATTGTTATTATCATTGGCACCACTTTCCACTGTCAAATCTAGCCGTCAAGCTAAATCGGTTGTTTATCAGATTGCACAGCAATTCTTATGGAGTATATGTTTGATTTAGCTCTAAAGCCAGGAACGCATAGAAGTTGTATTGTGCTATCACATCATTTAAATCTTCAAAATCTAGACCTGATATTCTCGTATATTTTAATGATAATACTGTTAATTAAGCATTGCCGTTTTTTACATTAAATTGATTGGAATTCAGCGGTGGGCATATACTAGTGTTTTATGATCAGATGCAACAACTCTAGCTTGAGTAAGCCAGATGCAGCTTTAATGGAGGCTTCTCATTTAGACATATTTTACACAGTTTACATACGAACTCCTTGTGCTCGCTCTTACTCTAGCGTTCCCAGCATACAGTAGGCTACATACAACAACATATCATTAGAGTGCCACCTAGTGGCACAACTACATTGTAACAACTAGAAGATCTGTATATATCCTGGAGACTAATTGTATCCACAATTTTCTCACCTAGATCCCAGACACAACAAGACCGGAAAGACCAGAAAAACAGCAGCCTGATCCAGAGAAGATGGGGTCATCTATTCAAGCATTCTTCTCTTCACCATTGAAGTATAAAGCAGACTCAGCCGAACAACAAAGCAAAGAAGAGGCTATTGCCCAGTGGATTGGGCGCACTGGCCTACCTCCCCGTTCGGTTGAGGACGAAGATTTTGTTAAAATGATGCTGACCATTGATAAGAGGTTGACCGTACCCAAGAAAGCTAAAATAACACATTTAGTTGATAAACTTTACAATGCCGAAAGGCAGAAATTTAAAGACAGACTCGCCACCGCACGCAGAGTCACGATTGGGCTGGACATATGGACAAAAAAAGGGCTCACAGCAGCATTCCTTGCCATTAGTGCGTGCTACTATTGCACTCAGCAAAACAGGGCAACACACATACTGCTGAGGCTGGAGCAGATCTCCCACCCACACACTGCAGAGTGCATCAAAACATGTGTGGACCGATGCACAGAGGACTGGGGAATACCAAAAGAAAAAATTCTGACCGTGATAACAGATAACGGCAGCAACATGGTTGCAGCTTTCAAAAATGAAGATGACGAAGAGCCCAGCTCTGAGGACGATGAAGTCCAAAACAGTGATGAAGAATCTGAGGAGGGTGATGAAGAGCAAAGGTAAATCATTTTAGTTTGTAGCTGTTTTAGTAGTAGGCTAGATAATGTCTGTCATTGAGCTATGTTTGGTTATTAATTCTATGGTGTTATGATGATGTGTGTTAATACATTGTATATTGTGATTGCATTGTGTTGCTCATGGCAATTTAATTTCCCTTGGATGATTAATAAACTGCCTGTCTTCTCTCTATGTTTGTCTGTCTGTCTTATCTATCTAGGTACGGAGCCATGAAGAGGACGCCCTGCGTTGTACATACGCTGCAACTCGTGGTGAACATGACCCAGAAGGAACAAAGTGTCAAACGACTCTTTGACAAAGTAAGAGGACTTGTCAGGCTCTTCCGCAAGTCGTCGGTAGCAACTGAGCGACTGCTCCAGCTGTGTGGACTTACTCTGGTCAAAGACTGCGTCACTAGATGGTCCAGCTCATACCAGATGGTCTCCCGCCTTCTTGAAGTGAAGGACTCAATTGTCCAGGTTGCTGATGGGATGGACTGGGACTGTCTCCTGCCCAGTGAGTGGCAGAAGCTGGCTGCTCTCAGAGACCTGCTCCTCCCCTTCGCAGAGCATACGAAGATGCTACAGAGCGACACCATGTCCCTATCCCTGGTGGTGCCCGCCCTCTTGGACCTGAGTGCTCACCTGTCCCAGTTCCCCCAGGGCACTGGCTACAGGGACCTAGCTGGCCTGGCTCAAAAAATGAAGGCCAACATGGAGCAGCGCTTCAGCTGCTTCCTTGATCCAACGGATTCAAAGTTCTCGCCCCTCGCCATTGCTGCATGCTTCCTGGATCCAACTGTTTCACCTGAAACCCTCATTGAGAATGAGGACGGCCAAATTCAGGAGCTTCTGAGAAGAGCAGAAGATTACATTTTTCAAACAATATCACCACAGGAGGAGGATGATAATGCTTATAAGGAGGAAGAAGAAGAGAGAAGGGAGTCACCGGAGACAGCCCCATCTTCAAAGCGTCCAAGATTCCGGTTCTTCTCAAAAGCATGTACAAGCCGGCCATTAAGACCAAAGCCCTCTGTCAGGCAAGAGCTACAAAAGTTCAAGGAGCAGCTTTCTCAGCCCATACATGAAGAGAGCCCTATTGACTTTTGGGCCGCACAGGGTTCTACTGTGTACCAGACCCTAAAACAATTTGCCTTTGACCTTCTGGCAATGCCAGCATCCCAGGCATTTGCTGAGCGGGTCTTTAGTATAAAAGGAGACCTCACTCGTGGTCGGCGAAATAGAGCAAGGCACATTTTAGAGAGAAGTGCTTTCCTCAAACTTAATAGAGATGGGTAGCCTGCCTCATTCTGCTGACTCGAGGTGGGGGGTTCATTTTGCTGTTAAGACTGCCCCATGTAATTGTTAAAGCGTGTTTGGTTGTTACACTGTTCTGTTTAACAACTTATTTCTTGTACACACACATCCATGCACACATATACAAACAACGAGCCTACACGCACACACACACACTCACATACACACACAAAACACTGTTCATGCGCACACGCAATTTGTTAAAAGTTTGAGATATGTGTGATGTGTTTTATGTAAATATGTGTTACGTTTTATTTGTCAGAAAATAAATAGGCCGACTGTAGACAAAGAAAGACTGTTTTGTCTCTTTTTGTTGGAAACTGTTAGATTTAGGCATTTTCATAACTTCACATGATCTAATTACATCTCAACAAACTAATGCAAATTAGTTTGCATAGCACCAGACTAGTGCCATCGAGGTGGCCCCTGGCCTTTTGTCTATGTTGATGAGCCATCAGACATGGTTCCTGGCTTTTGTGTGTCTTGGAGCTAGAGACATTAGTTGGCTTTTGTCTACAGCCACGACAAGTTGGTTGAGGCCACAAGGCATTAGCATCTATATGGCCATACCTGCTACAGCCCCAGTCAAGCTAGACTTTCCCCTTTGACCTCCAGACACACCCATTCACTCCCCTACACACATATGTTAATTCTACAATATAAATTGTCTGTACTTTCTGTAATGTTTGAGAAGAAGAAGCAAGAAGACCGATCATAAGCAGCAGACGTGCCTAGCGCACGCTCGTGCTGCGCCGAGCTGACCGTGGCTAGTGACTGAATAAAACACGTTCTTTCTCTAAGCCGTATTCTACAAGTCTGTTATTCCTGAACAACTAACTTGTACCAAGTGTGGGCATCCGACGAATTCGACGGAGAACAGCGATATCTTTCATAATGGAGATACAGACAGAGCCTTGCCCATTTATGTGTTAAATAACTCATCCCTTCCTCCTACATACGTCACATCCTATAGAGTCTAGGTAAGGTTGGTGACCACTGCTATAGACCTATCCTTGGAGGGATATCTAATGGACAACCTAGGTACTGCAAGCTAGACTATTATGCAGTTGTAGACACAACACAAGGGGTCCCTGGGCCTGAGAAGGGAAGAAAATGAGTTTAATATGGCTATTAAATGTGACTAAAACTAATAACATCTTAGTCTAGTTTTCGTCGACGACGAAAGACTAAATCAGAAATAGCTGCCAAAATGAACACTGGTGTGTGTACCTTCTTTTCCCAAGGTGAGTGTGTGTCAGGGAGTGGTGTGTGTGTGTGTGTACCTTCTTTCCCCCAGGTGAGTGTGTGTGTGTACCTTCTTTCCCCCGGTTGAGTGTGTGTCGGGGGTGGTGTGTGTGTGTACTTTCTTTCCCCCAGTTGAGTGTGTGTGTGTGTACCTTCTTTCCTCCAGTTGAGTGTGTGTGTGTACCTTCTTTCCTCCAGGTGTGTGTGTACCTTCTTTCCCCCAGGTGAGTGTGTGTGTGTGTACCTTCTTTCCTCCAGGTGAGTGTGTGTGTGTGTGTGTGTGTGTGTGTGTGTGTGTGTGTGTGTACCTTCTTTCCCCCAGGTGAGTGTGTGTCGGGGGGGTGGTGTGCTGTTGGTCATGTTCAGGGGGCTGGACCCACAGCTGGAGGGGGAGGAGCCTCGGATCCTGAAGATGACACACACATGACCTCATCACTGTCGTGCCCTATCTCTCATGACATCATCACTGACCTGCCCCATCCCTAATCCGACCTGCTCACTCTTTACATCTTAAACTATGGGCTGGCTTCATCACCATGGCAACAGTCTCACCTCTGGATCTCCATGACTTCCTCTGCGATCATGCGGCCGATCTTCCCAGCTCCCGCCCGTGTGCCACCGGGGATACCGGGTACCGTCTGCAGCGCCCGCCTACCTGCTCACACACACACACACACACACACACACACACACACACACACACACATATTTAAACAAGCTCATTGTGTGCTGTAGGTAACATGCTGATCATGATGATGTGTATAGCAGTGTGTGTGTGCAGTGTATGTGCAGTGAGTGTGTGTGCAGTGCATGTGTGTGTGTATTTGAGTGTGCAGTGCAGTGTGTGTGTGTGTGTGTGTGTGCAGACTCTCTCACCGTCTCCTGGTGTCAGCATGCTGTCCATGCTCTGGGGCGAGGCTGATAGCTGGGGGTAGCTTGGGTCCCCTCCCTCTGCCACAGTAACCCTGACAACACACACACACACACACACACACACACACTTATAAACCTACAACCACACACAGATAGAATTCTGCACAAACTGCTACATCATAGGGCAGAGGTTTAGGTGCAATATAAGTGTGTTGAAGGGTGTGTGTGTGTGTGTGTGTGAGAGAGAGAGACTTACGAGACGACGGTGTTGGTGGAGACGATGTACTCCACCTCTTTGGTCCAGGGGTTCATGAAGCTGAACCAGCGACTGCGCAGCGTGATGAAGGAGCCATCTTTGATCTTCAACTTGTAGCAGTTGGTGGTGATCTTCTCACGCATCTGTAGCACTGCACACACACACAATATCAGGCGTGTTCTATCAGGCGTGTTCTATCAGGTGTGTTCTAGCGTGTTCTATCAGGCGTGTTCTATCAGGTGTGTTCTAGTGTGTTCTATCAGGTGTGTTCTAGCGTGTTCTATCAGGTGTGTTCTAGCATGTTCTATCAGGCGTGTTCTAGTGTGTTCTATCAGGTGTGTTCTATCAGGTGTGTTCTAGCGTGTTCTATCAGGCGTGTTCTATCAGGTGTGTTCTATCAGGCGTGTTCTATCAGGCGTGTTCTATCAGGTGTGTTCTAGTGTGTTCTATCAGGCGTGTTCTATCAGGCGTGTTCTAGTGTGTTCTATCAGGCGTGTTCTATCAGGCGTGTTCTATCAAGCGTGTTCTATCAGGTGTGTTCTAGCGTGTTCTATCACGTGTGTTCTAGCGTGTTGTATCAAGCGTGTTCTAGCGTGTTCTGCGGCCTACCTTGCCTGTGGCACTCGGCCAGGTGTCCGATGTCGTCCTGGTGGAAATACTCGTAGAAGGAGGTGCCCAGCAGCTCCTGAGGCAGGTAGGCCAGGATGGCAGTGGCCCTGATACACACACACACACACACACACACATACCAAAGAGATACATCTTAAGGGTGGAACCATAGGAATCCAGTGGAACTGCAGCACTTCTTACTAAAGTAATCAGCTACCTCAGACTAAATTTGGATGCAAATAAGGTCTCAATCCTTGTCCTCTTTGACCTAAGCGCAGCGTTTGATATGATTGACCATGACATCCTAATCAATCGTCTTGAAAAGTTAGTTGGACTTTCTGACTGTTAAACTGGTTCAGAACATACATCAAAGGGAAAACGTTTTACGTCAGCACTGTGGCGCAACCAGTAGCCCCGACCACATTCGGGCTTGATGCCCATGGAGGACACAGGTTCGATTCCGGCCTGATGTCATTTCTCCTGTCCACTCCCCACCTCTTCTCCCTCTCATTTCCTGTCCCACTCTTCACTAAGACTATCGATTAAAGGCCAAAAAGCCCAAAAATAAATCTTTAAAAAAATAAAAAAACATAGCTAACGTACTACCATTTATAAATCAAAAAGATGCTGAAAAACTGATTCATGCCTTTTGTTTCAAGCCGGCTC
>NC_045171.1:22206820-22211820 GCF_900700415.2 Clupea harengus | reverse complement strand
AACAGCCTGCTGCCTCCACATGGCCACTACAGGGACTGCAGGCAGGGTGCGCAGGGGCACAGGGGGTCGTTACACCCCCCTCCACAAGAAGGTTCCTCCCAGGAAACCTGAAAAAAAGACCCTCGGTGACCCCATCGCATCTTCAGGCCTCCCCTTCCTGGGTCCTTGGAAAAGAGGAGACAAGAGGAGAACAGGTCACAAAACCACTACTTCTCAAGCCAGCACCTTTTTTTTACGGTGTGGCCTGCTAATTAAACAGTGGTGATCCGAACACTTCCCAATAGTGTGGGGATCAGCAAAACTGGCTTGAAACGGACTATTAATGATGGGCAGCAAGGCTAGGACCTGACCCCCTTCCTCAAAACACCGTGCCGCAGCGCTGCGATTGAAAGAGCGCTGCATCTTACACTTTGATCTCGTTGAGCGCTTTCTTTGTAGCAGCACAGGTTGGATAGAGGCGGTACCTAGAGCCATCGGCATAGCCCAGCACATTAGCAACAGGCTGCTTAGTGCTCCACTCAGTGTCTGACTCCCAGTAGTCAGCGACACTATGACCATTCCCAGGTCCGGTGTGGACCCACTCCACTGGGCCAGATTCAGTCAACACAACTGAACTGCCATTTACACAATCATATTTTCTTCTTGTGTCAAGTCTGGCTGTCAACCCTCTTACCTTCAACAGCCTGACTGGCCACCTCAGAGGGACAACTTACACACTCCTGTGCCTCAGCTTCCCGTAGCTGTTTAGCTCTAGGAACAGCAGAAGCGGGGAAAACAGGAGGGACAGACGTGTCAGACGCCGGTGGAGCGCTTACCATAACCTTAGTGGCTTCACAGACACTCCCCCCAGGATGAACTCTACCCCAGGCACAGGCAGAGATGCACACACCCCAACCACTACATGGCCGGTGACTAAGCCAGAGGAGAACTGGACACGATGTAAAGGTAACCTTCGAAAACCCATTTCAATGCCTCTAACCAGTGCATGACTTCCTGTGGCAGTCCTGGCTGAGAGAGGCAGCACCCCCTCCAATAGGATAGACTGAGCAGCCCCTGTATCCCTCAGGATGCGCAGAGGCACACTACTTTGGCCCGGCAGAGACACTGACCCTATGCTTATAAAAGGAGAGTAGTCCGCCTTCTCACTTGAACAACCCTCATGCGAACGGGCACTTCCCACGCAGCCACAGTGAGTCTTGCATTGTGAAGCTGCAACCAACCAGTCTTAAACTGGTCGTTCTGGTGTGCATGGCAGTCTGAGATCTTGTGTCCAGGCCTTCTGGAATAGAAACACACAATGTCAGACTTTCCACCAGACGCAACACTAGGACTCCTTGGGGGAGACGCAGGGTTAGGCCCTGCAACACAACAGGCCTTGGTTTACCCTGGAAGGGAGCCCTGTTTCTGAAACCGTCATATGATCTGGTGGACTGCATGTTACGGTGAGTCAATGCGAACCAGGTTTATTTGAGGCGTCCCCAGTCTTGCCACAACCAAATTAAAGAAAAACTGTCTTGCCACAATGGCCTAGCCGCACATTCAAAGCCGTACCGAGTTACCACAATGGTCCAGTCTTCAACAGCTTTCCCCCGAATAACCCAAAACCGGGCTAAGGCATACGTCAGCAATGGTAAGCAGACGGTTATCCTTATAACCTGTCGCTTCTTAACAGAGATTTGTTTAAATGTTAAACGTAACATGTTAAACAGGGGGTTGTAACACCACACACACACCAAGTCACACCAACTCCACACACACCCTTCAACTCCACACACACACACACATCAAATCACACCAACTCCACACACACACTTCAACTCCACACACACACACACACACCAAATCACACCAATCCACACACACCCTTCAACCACACACACACACACAGTAAAACAGACAATACACACACCACAATTAAGATGGTCAAAACTTTCTCTAGCAGTTGTATTGTGTGCGTGTGTGGTGTGTGTGTGCGTGTGTGTGTGTGTGTGTGTATGCCTCCCACTGTGTGTGTGTTAAGCCCCCCCCCCCCCGTCCGTGGTGCTGCCCTTCCTCTTGCGGGTGTACAGTGTGTGTGAGAGTGTGAGTGTGATTGTGTGTGTGTGTGTGTGTGTGTGTGTGTGTGTCTCACTGGTAGTCTTGCGGGTGTACAGTGTGTGTGTGTATGTGTGAGTGTGAGTGTGAATGTGAGTGTGAGTGTGTGTGTGAGTGTGTGTGTGAGTGTGTGTGTGTGTGTGTGTGTGTCTCACTGGTAGTCTGTGGTGCTCCCTTTCCTCTTGCGAGTGTAGTCGAGGCCAGCGGCTCCTATGGAACTGCTGATGAGGTCAGGGTTGCCTGGAGACATGAAGTCACTCATGGTGGAGGAGATGTCCATTCTCTGGTCAGCCATCAGGTCGTCTGGGGGGAGAGAGAAAGAAACAGAGAGAAGAATCAGGTAACGCCCTGTACAGTAGCCATTACACACACATACACACACACCAGGTAATGCCCTGTACAGTGGCCTTCACACACACACACACACACACACACACACCACACACACACACACACACACACACACACACACACACACACACACACACTCAGGTAATGCCCTGTACAGTATCCATCTATACAATACATAAGATGAGTTAATGAAGAATGACTACATTGGCCATCACACACACACACACACACACACACACACACACACACACACACACACACACACACACACACAGTGTTGTTGTTGTTAAACTCACCACAGATATTCATGAGTGCATTTCAGTCTTCTGGGGTTCTTTAGCGGTTCTCTGGGTTCTCTTCAGATCTCTAGCAGGTCAGCAGCTCCTCATTGCCCCTCTGATGTCTACAGCAGGTCTTCTCTCTGACAGGGGGGAAGGAGAGACGTGTGTGTGTGTGTGTGGAAAAGGAGGAGTGTGTGTCTTACATCTGTTCAACACACCTGCACCTTCCCCTCACAACACACCAAACTGACCATTTATGTATGTGTGAGTGAGTGTGTGTGTGTGTGTGTGTGTGTGTGTGTGTGTGTGTGTGTGTTTTGAAAACCAACACACTGTTGAAGATGAGAATCCCTGTGCTGTACATCTGTGCTGTATTGAGGCCTTGAGTGTGTGTCAAACTCACGCTCACACTCACACTCACACTCTCACTCTCACTCTCACTCTCACTCTCACTCTCACTCTCACTCTCACTCTCACTCTCACTCTCACTCACACTCACACTCACACTCACTCACACTGTTAGGTGAAAAATTCACTCTTAAGTTATCTCAGGACTCCGGAGTTGTAGATCAGTATACAGTATTTATTCATCACTCACACTCACACTCACACTCACACTCAAAGACACAGTTAGATGTAGACCAGATCTAATTCTCCAGTAAGAGAGTCTGCTGTGACCTTAGTCTCCACTGACCTATTTTCCCTTCCTGCACACACACACTGCTGAGCTTTAGTCTAACACACACACACACACACACACACACACACACACACACACACAGGGTTGAGCTTTAGTCTACTATATACACACACACACACTCACATACATATACACACATACACACACACATACACAGGGTCAGGACAGTTTTGTACTCAAAGGTGAATAAGGGATAAATCAGGGATACTGTAAAAGTAAGGTATGTTATTCTTTATTAAAAAAAGTTTTTTTCCGTGATGATGTTGATTGACTCACTTTTCACGTGCATGGTTGCTAGGCAGAACAGTTTGACAGGTTCTGATTGCATCACATTAGAATAGATTAGTGTCAATTGAGACTGTGTAGCCTACACTATGGCAGATGGGTCATATCACACACACACACACACACACGTGTGTAGCCTACACTATGGCAGATAAATCATATCACACACACACACACACACACACACGCATGTAGCCTACCCTATGGAAGATTTTTGGACATCATCTATTCATGTTGAATTTAGTTCTTACATATCTGAACACCCAGCCCAGAGCGACACCTGATAACTCCACAGCTTATTATGTAGGAGTAACGAGGTCATATAACACCAGTGGTAATTAAGGAGGAGTAACAAGATCATATAACACCAGAGCTAATTATGGAGGACAAACGAGGTCATATAATACTAGTGGTAATTAAGGAGGAGTAACGAGGTCATATAACACCAGAGGTAATTATGGAGGACAAACGAGGTCATAACACCAGTGCTAATTATGGAGGACAAACGAGGTCATATAACACTAGTGGTAATTAAGGAGGAGTAACGAGGTCATATAACACCAGTGGTAATTAAGGTCATATGAAATAACACCAGTGGTAATTAAGGTCATATGAAATAACACCAGTGGTAATTAAGGTCATATGAAATAACACCAGTGGTAATTAAGGTCATATAACACCAGTGGTAATTAAGGTCATATGAAATAACACCAGTGGTAATTAAGGTCATATGAAATAACACCAGTGGTAATTAAGGTCATATAACACCAGTGGTAATTAAGGTCATATGAAATAACACCAGTGGTAATTAAAGTCATATGAAATAACACCAGTGGTAATTAAGGTCATATGAAATAACACCAGTGGTTATTTCCCCTGACCCTGACCCCTCATGTGACATAACAGACCTTCAGGGTTAGGGTCAGGGCTGCTCAGCCAAACCATTTTCTAAATGGAGGAAAAAATTATTCATCCATTCATCATTTTTAACTTTGCATTGCGTGTGTGTGTACGATTATGTGAGATGAGACAGTTTTTTAGCCATATTACCAGCCCTATTCTCAGTATGTTGAGTTAAAGTGTGTGTGTGTGTGTGTAATGTGTGGTAAGTTGTGGCCCTTCATCTGATGGAAGGGAGGACACACACAAAGATGGTGATGATCTCAGTGGGTGTTGAGGGGTGTTGCATTGAAGTGTGTGTGTGTGTGTGTGTGTGTGTGTGTGTGTGTGTGTTGGGTTGGGTTGATGCAGCTTACAGAGTCCCACTGACATACTAACCACAGACCAAA
>NC_045171.1:22204070-22206320 GCF_900700415.2 Clupea harengus | reverse complement strand
TTACGTCGATGTTTGGCATCAGAAAACATTATGTGTGTAGGGTGGCTTTTACGTTAGCATTGCTCATGTTAACTAGATAGCCATAAGAACATCTGACAGCTTAACTTAGCTAATATTAGCTAACTCTGTATTTTGAGGTTTTGTCGAGAAACAACCCATATTAAAGCAAATTAAGATGTAGCTGGGGAAACTCAAAATTACATTCTATAGGGCTACATAGGTGGTCAATACTGTTCAATGTGGATGCTGTCTAAGGACGATAACTGTTTGCCACATCCAGCTTAGACTGTCAGTAACACTAGCCTAAGCTAAATCGTTAGCAAACGGCTCTATGAATTTGAACAATGGAAACAGCAGATGCCTAGCGTTAGCTGCTAATGGTAGCTGTTTGTTTTTAGCAATAGTGAGCTTGATGAACTGGTCTGGCAGGCAACTGCCTAGCGTCAGTTAAGAAATTATTGTACTATTTAAGACAAGTCTTTTTGAAATTAAGTTCTTAATCCGATACGTTGTTATTTTTAAATCAGGGACATATTACCAAACATTAGCATGCAGCTAGCGAAGTTAATTCCCAGCAAATAGCCCATTGATTAATGTCATCAATAAAAGTCCAGGCAGAGGCTTTGTGCTGTGGTGCATGACATAGACTCGCAGTTTTGGGTTGCTCTATGATGTTTAAAAAAATGTTTTAATCCAACGTAACGGTTCATATGCAAACATCAGATTGTGTGTTCTCAATATCTTGTTATTGATTTGTAGTGATAACAACATCCACGCAAGTCAGCTAGCAAATCAGTTGTAGATACGCATGTAACAATTGATTAAAAGCTAGATGGCGTGGCATATGCAATTGTGTAAGTTATGTTCTTGCACTTGGCTTGGAGGGGCGTTTGAAAGCATTCGCGCTGCGTTCCTTTCTTGTGACAACAGATTATGAATGCGGAGGAGCGCAGCGAGGATTTATGTGTGCGCGTGTGATGGCAGTAGGCTCGCAGTCATATGAGAGTGATTTCAGCGGCACCGCGAACTGGGAACTTAAAACACGCTCGAGGTGAGTGACGGCTGACATTAGCCCGATGGGGGGTGGGGGGACCGACCGCGTGGACTTCGGTGTGGTCACTGGGAGGGGATTTGACAAGGGTCATCTCTGCCAGTTTGGCCAGATGAGCTGAGCTGTGGAACAAATAACAGTAGGTTCCTCGTGCCAATGAAACAGTGTCAGTAGTAGACTAGTGCTCTGGGGTTCCTAGTGTCAGTAGTAGAGCTCTGGTGTTCCTAGTGTCAGTACTAGACTGTGTGTGTGTGTGTGTGTGTGTGTCATGAGTCCTAGAGTATTCTAGTAGTATCTGTGGTTGTTTCTGCTTCCCTGTGTAAGTTAAGCTGCTCCTCTAAAAGTGTGTGTGTGTGTGAGGAAGTGAGCAAAATGCAGCTCCACCCAACACAGCGTCCGAGTCGCCCAACGGCACTGAGTGATGTCACACAGAACAATAAGAGTCATCTGAGAGGAGGACACACACACACACACACACGTTTCTGGCTCAGTCACAGTCATGTTGCTGGAATTTCCTGTTTTGATTTGTTTTTATATCCTCCTTCCTGGAGAGTCAGTGTGTGTGTGTGTGTGTGTGTGTGTTGAAAGCCATTAATGTGTTGCTCTGATGCCGTATTGGTGTTGTTAGAATGGGCACAATATTGCAAAGGCGGTAAATGTCAGTATATTAGTTGTGTTTGCATGAAGCGATAGCTAGTTATCTAGTTGATGGTACAGGCGCACCTATTTATCTTTCGTAAAATGAATGGAGGAAAAGGTAGAAACTAGGGACAGGTTTTTGAATAGAGAGAATAGTCATTTAATCATAACAAATGTGGCGTTTTTTAGTTTTTGTCTACATTTGTTGTTTTTGTTTATAACGTCGCCTGCTAGTTAGTAGTCGAATGGGTCCCAGTGATAATGGACTAGTAACCCTAGTAACCCCATCTCTAGTAACCCTAGTAACCCCATCTCTAGTAACCATAGTAACCCCATCTCTAGTAACCATAGTAACCCCATCTCTAGTAACCCTAGTAACCCCATCTCTAGTAACCCCATCTCTAGTAACCCTAGTAACCCCATCTCTAGTAACCCTAGTAACCCCATCTCTAGTAACCCCATCTCTAGTAACCCTAGTAACCCCATCTCTAGTAACCCTAGTAACCCCATCTCTATTAATCCTAGTAACCCCATCTCTAGTAACCATAGTAACCCCATCT
>NC_045171.1:22171570-22199070 GCF_900700415.2 Clupea harengus | reverse complement strand
TCTGGACATGAAAACGTGTGTGGCCTGGACCCTGTGCTCGTGGGCATGAACTCATTACAGAAATAAACACATGAAACACTGCACCGTCTGTCTCCTGGTGGCACCAAACACACACCCGCTCACACACGCGCCCGCTCACACACACACACACACACGAGCGCTCACACACACACACACACGAGCGCTCACACACACACACACGAGCGCTCACACACACACACACACGCACGAACTCTCACACACTCCAGAGTATACACACACACACACACAGCATCTCTTTCACCTGCCAGCTCATCAGCCTGCAGTGCTGCCATCAGCCACATGGGGGCAGCAGAGCAAGTACAGTCACAAACGTGCATCGCAGGTCAGTTTACAGACACAGACACGCAGACGACACAGACACAGCCGTTACACAGAAATACACTTCATCTGCAGTGACACTATGAGATTATCAATGCTGGTTATCAGCCAACATCTTTGTCCATCAAGTTTTATGAAAACCTCATAACCATTTCTGGGAAAACCATCTGGAAGATGCTTCTAAACCGCAATATGAATGACAAAGTTCTGTTTGGGGGACTACTGTTCCGGAGGGTTCTGGGTAGTTACTGGTCTAATTCAGACGAGTCTTTGACCCCAACATGCAGCTGGGGTTAAACTTCCGGGTCATCACTTGTGACTAGGAATCTTTGACCTGGAAACCACACCATCCAGATTGTGGATCTGGCAGCATTCTAATCCCTGTTTAAGAGGGTATATGAGTTAGTCCAGTCCAGAGGGCCTAAAATGAATCCATGAAACCTCTTAGGGCGCAGGGTAGGGTAGCTATCAGTGAAGGGCAACATCTCAGCTGCCAGTAGGTATGTGTGTGTGTGTGTGTGTGTGTGTGTGTGTGTGTGTCGAGGTAGAGCTGTGTGTGTATGTATGTATGTGTGATCTATGGAGGTAGAGCTGTGTGTGTGTGTGTGTTTGAGAGAGAGAGATCTATGCAGGTAGAGCTGTGTGTGTGTGTGAGATCTATAGAGGTAGAGCTGTGTGTGTGTGATCTATGGAGGTAGAGCTGTGTGTGTGTGTGTGTGTGTGTGTGTGTGTGAGATCTATGGAGGTAGAGCTGTGTGTGTGTGTGTGTGTGTGTGTGTGTGAGATCTATGGAGGTAGAGCTGTGTGTGTGTGTGTGTGTGTGTGTGTGATCTATGGAGGTAGAGCTGTGTGTGTGTGTGTGATCTATAGAGGTAGAGCTGTGTGTGTGTGTGTGATCTATGGAGGTAGAGCTGTGTGTGTGTGTGTGTGTGTGTGTGTGTGTGTGTGTGATATATAGAGGTAGAGCTGTGTGTGTGTGTGTGTGATCTATGGAGGTAGAGCTGTGTGTGTGTGTGTGATATATGGAGGTAAAGCTGTGTGTGTGAGAGAGATCTATGGAGGTAGAGCTGTGTGTGTGTGTGTGAGAGAGATCTATGGAGGTAGAGCTGTGTGTGTGTGTGTGATCTGTGGAGGTAGAGCTGTGTGTGTGTGTGTGATCTGTGGAGGTAGAGCTGGGTGTGTGTGATGTATGGAGGTAGAGCTGTGTGTGTGTGTGTGTGTGTGTGTGTGTGTGTGTGATCTGTGGAGGTAGAGCTGTGTGTGTGTGTGTGATCTGTGGAGGTAGAGCTGTGTGTGTGATATATGGAGGTAGAGCTGTGTGTGTGTGTGTGATCTATAGAGGTAGAGCTGTGTGTGTGAGAGAGATCTATGGAGGTAGAGCTGTGTGTGTGTGTGTCTGAGAGAGATCTATGGAGGTAGAGCTGTGTGTGTGTGATCTATGTAGGTAGAGCTGTGTGTGTGTGAGATCTATAGAGGTAGAGCTGGGTGTGTGTGATGTATGGAGGTAGAGCTGTGTGTGTGTGTGTGATCTATGGAGGTAGAGCGGTTTATTATCAAGTACTCATAAAAAGGGCATTTATCAGTAATGAAATTCCTTGTGCTCAAGTGTCTGCTCAATTTAAAATAATAAACTAATTACTAGAATTTAAAGGCTAGAAAAGAAAGTAAGAAAGACGGTTGCATGAGGATGACCATATTAAGTGTGAGGGGGTGTAGGATAGTTCAGCATCCTGATGGCATGCGGGTAGAAACTGTCTCTGAATCTGCTGGTACGGGTCCGTACGCTTTTGGGTAGAGAGACTGTGGCTGGGATGGTTGGGGTCTGAAAGAATCCTCTTGGCCTTTCTCCTGCAGCGCTGGCTGTAAAGGTCCTGCATGGATGATGGCTCAGTCCCTGTAATGCGCTGCGCTGATCTGACCACTCTCTGCAAAGTGTTTCCGATCATGGGCAGTGCTGTTCCCATACCATGTCGTTATATTGACAGTCAGGATGCTGTCTATTGTGCAGTGGTAGAAGTTGGTCAGTATTGCACAGTTCATACCGAATCTTCTGTGTGAATCCTGAATCGAGCTGTGTGTGTGTGTGTGTGTGTGTGTGTGTGTCTGATGTATAGAGGTAGAGCTGTGTGTGTGTGTGTGTTGTATAGAGGTAGAGCTGTGTGTGTGTGTGTTTGCACTGAACCACCGGTGATATACAAACTAAAGTGTGTGGGATTAGAATCACTGACTGGACCTTTAATGATATCAATAGCGAAGTTAGATCAGTGCATTTAATAATATTAATAAGGAAGTTACATCAGTGCCTTTAATAATATCAATAACGGAGTTGATCTGTGCCTTTAATAATATCAATAACGGCGTTGATCAGTGCGAATATCAGCATTCTAGGGCTGGGTGATAGAAATGGAATCTCCAGTTTTTCAGTGTTGGACAATTCACAATTTGAATTGTTTTCTTTCCACGTGAACTCAAGACAAAGCATGATTAAAAATAGTTTGATTTATTAAAGCTACACGCCGTTCCGCAGTAAACAGGGCCACAAACAGGATAACATCACTAACAAGGCACTAAGTAATTTGTAAAAAAAATTATATATGTAAATTACTCGGTTTATCTAAAATGATATTGATGTTCTTAAATTAATTTCTTAAATCTGAAATGTCCTCTACTGAGGAATACTCTGCAAATTATTATTTAAATGTTCTGATGATTATATTAATGTTTTTGTTTTCCTTGATGTTGATACGGGTAAGAGGGGGTTTAGGATGGAGCGCCTCACCGCTGAGAGGAGATTCTACTTACTGCTGGATAACTGACAGGTAAATCACTGAAGGGATGTCCAAATGTGTTGGCATGTTTAAATCATATTAATACTAATAGTAAATATAGTTATTGAAGTGTTTCTTGTAAGTCAAGTGAGTGGTCTACGCATAAAGGTTTTTTCAACCAGCAATACCAAGAACAGCCAGTAGGGGGCAGTGCCCCTCTATCTGACTACGATAAATAGGCCACTGTAACAGAATAACATCTCTGTTGTGAACCGTCATTAAGATGGTGTCAGCATTGATTTTGCCTGTATCGCTAAATATTTACAGAGGATACAAGTTACATAGTATTTCAAAATAAAATGTCATCATAATGAGGAGCACAGAAAGTAGACGAAATGTTCTATAGATGTTTCACGGGCTCTAATGTACTGATTAATCAGACATAGCTCACTTCCGTAATATTCATAGAATGTAGAGATTAATCAGACATATCTCACTTTCGTAATATTCATAGAATGAGATGTGATTCGCAACGCCACAGTCAAATTACGGGGAGAACGATCACATCAGAACAATGCAAAACAAAACAGTCAAACGACAGGAGTGTAACAAGACGACATACGTACAGTTTACAACAGTTGACATACGCAGCATATTTGTCAACATGGGTAAAAACCCTTCGATAATGCGTGTTTGTGATGAGTAATCTTTGGCCACTAGCGATTCACTATTCCGACATTGCTATTTTACCGGCACGACTGACCAGCAGTATTAACAGCATTAAAAACAGGTTCTAACATGTCTAATAAAAGACCCGTTCAACGACAGACCAATAGAATTGTTCAGTGTAATGCACAACAAATAATAAATCACAAACACGAAAAACGAATCGATGGATTCAAACTGCATGCCTGTTCTATATGCGATAGAGTATGGGATTCGACTGGAAGTTTGTAGTTTTTATTGTTAGCTTTTGAATACTCCCTGGTTCCACAGGAAAAAAGTCCCTGTGGAAAAATGAATGGATTTTTGCAAAACCTGAGAAAATAAGCGCTCCTGCCTCCGGACCACCAGGTCAGTGTCCTGTAGTTGAACATCGCTGAGCCTTTTACTATGCTAGGGGAAATGTGTCCCATTTCAACATACTACTAGTTCAAGTGTTAGTAGGAGCCCTCAGTGGTGTAGTGGTAGGAGATGTGGTTGCCATGTGGATGTGTGTACTGTGCCATGAGGTTGCAAGATCAAAGCACATGTGGTCTAGAGTTAGGTTAAAGTGGCCCATGTCACTTAACTTACATTAACATTTGGTTTAAATTAAACACTTTTTTTGTAGGTGCATGGGCCTGGAGTCTCTCAGGTCCCCGTCCATCTGCTGTGGACCAAGTTGCTCAGGTACCATATCCAACCACGCCTGGACCAGGTGAATGTCGCTTTGGTACCTTGCCCAGGGCTGGACAGTGCTGTTGCCGGGACTTGAATCCCAATCCTCTCCCATGGGAATCTGTGCTGTTGCCACCGGGCTACCGGGCTTGACCCCTCTATAATCCCAACCGCAAAATTGCTGTGCAGTGGAATCATATGAGGCCAACCAGCATGTCAGGCTCATAATGTTATTATATGGGTTTGACAACATAGAAAGGATCCCAACAAAAATACCCCTGTGTCTGTTCACTTCAATAACAGTAAAGAAACTGTAGAAAATGAGTGTTTGTCCAGTCTGTGTTTTACCTGGCTCAAGCTTCCAGACACTGACATTTCAACCCGTTCAGTACCTGTAGCTGATTGGCCATTTTCAGTCGTCTGTTTTGACTGGATTGTCTGATTTTAACACAAGCAGAGTGATGTGATTGACACTCTGTGTGTGTGTGTGTGTGTGTACCCTTCTTTACCTCAGCACAAGGTCAGTCCCACGAGAAAGATTTATTTTTTTATTTTAAAAATAAGCTAACGCCATACAGTACACTTCTCACATATAGTCAGAAAAGGAGACATATCATGGAATAAGCAGATTTACAATGCCAAGCGTCTCAGAATACACACCTCCTCTAGCACACACACACACACACACACACTCCTCCTCTAGCTACATAACATTTAGAGTACAGTACACACCTCCTGTAGCGCCACACACACACACACCTCCTTCAGCTAAATAACCTTCAGAGTACAGTACAAAAAAGTACAAAAAATTCTTCCTATTTTGCTGAGGTGTGTGAGATGTGACTGGAGAAGTTGCTGTGTGTGTGTGTGTGTGTGTGTGTTTATGTTTCTGTGTATGTTTTAGCATGTGTGTGTATGTGTATTTTAACGTGTGAGTGTGTTTATGTATTTTGTAGTGTGTGTGTGAGAATGTGTGAGAGACAGCAGGTGAATCTTCAGTCAGACTTTTCTATGATTCTGACTGACAGCCTTTCATTTGTGTGTGTGTGTGTGTGTGTGTGTGAGTGTGTGTGTGTGTGTTCAGAGAGGCCAAGGCAGGTCGCTGAAGTCCACTGGTCCTCCGAGTCCTGCGTCAGCCTCCAGTAAGCTCATGATGACGGCCATAGCTGCCTCGTCGTTACTGGGGCTACTGGAGCCCGGCTCGTCCATGATGTCAATACCCACGTGAGAGCTGTCACCTGAAAAAAGCATCACTGTTACCAATCATCATCATCATCATCATCATCATTACCCTGCCTAACATCATCATCATGTGTGTGTCTGTGTCTGCTGTACTCAGGAGGGAGTTGTTGTCTGTGTCTGTCGTACTCTGGAGGGAGCTGTTGGAGTAGGGGTAACCTATTGTGTGTGTGTGTGTGTGTGTGTGTGTGTGTGGTACTCAGGAGGGAGTTGTTGGAGTAGGGGTAACCTATGGTGTGTGCGTGTGTGCCGTACTCAGGAGGGAGTTGTTGGAGTAGGGGTATCCTATGGAGTCTGGCCCTGAAACGAGACCTGCAGATGGAGTGTCAGGAGTGCCGCCATTTTGGATCTGTGGAGAAAGTAGAAAAACAAACTAATATGAAGGAAAGAGTCGTTAAATGTTCTCTCTCTCACTCTTTCACTAAAGGTTCTGTGTGTGCGTGTACCTTCTTTTCCCCATGTGAGTGTGTGTACCAGTGTTAATTTCGTCGACGAAAACTATGACGAAAAATGTTCGTTAACGACCTTTCCCCATGACTAAGACGTGACGAAAACGGATCTTTGAAAATAAAAACTATGACTAAATCTATTTTAACTTTCGTTAACGAGACGAGACGAGACTAAAATGTTGGTGGTTGACGAAGTCACAATACTGTTTTCCCCCTAAACGTGCATGCACCTAACATCATTGGTTGAATGTTGCCGGGTCCTGTATCCGTACTCCACGCCCTCCCTGACATGTCCAGACATGCAAGTGAAGCCCTGACGACTGGTTCAGCATTGAATGATGGCTCAAGGACAAGGTCAAGCGTCTGGACGGAAAAAAATAATGGATATTTGGACACACTTCAAATATATTGTGACGGAAAAGAAAAACCCAATGCAACCGTGATAACTGGAGATAAATCATGCGGGTAAAAATCAGTGGGAAAAACACGACGAACCTCAAAAGGCACCTGAAAGCCCACCATCTGAAGTTCATGCCACGGTAAGTTCGCTAGTAACTCTACAATGATACCCTAGGCTAATATTAACTAGTCATAAGCATATATTTTCTAACGGTTATGTCAATTTCAAAAGGGGCAGTCGAGTGTATAGGATGTCAACTTTTGGATAGCTAGCTAATAATTATCGATTGAAGCCTCCCGTTAGCGCTTGGCAAATGATTGCCAACATTTTTAGATAGCGAACCATGAGGTAGCATAGCTAACTTAAACTAGCTATCGATAACTAGCTAGTGAGCTTAAATGCATTAGTTCAAGAAATAATGCATTAATATGCGATTGGTTTACACATCCTTGTGTATTTGGGCAATTGTTATTATCATTGGCACCACTTTCCACTGTCAAATCTAGCCGTCAAGCTAAATCGGTTGTTTATCAGATTGCACAGCAATTCTTATGGAGTACATGTTTGATTTAGCTCTAAAGCCAGGAACGCATAGAAGTTGTATTGTGCTATCACATCATTTAAATCTTCAAATTCTAGACCTGATATTCTCGTATATTTTAATGATAATACTGTTAATTAAGCATTGCCGTTTTTTACATTAATTGATTGGAATTCAGCGGTGGGCATATACTAGTGTTTTATGATCAGATGTAACAACTCTAGCTTGAGTGAGCCAGATGCAGCTTTAATGGAGGCTTCTCATTTAGACATATTTTACACAGTTTACATACGAACTCCTTGTGCTCGCTCTTACTCTAGCGTTCCCAGCATACATTAGGCTACATACAACAACATATCATTAGAGTGCCACCTAGTGGCACAACTACATTGTAACAACTAGGAGATCTGTATATATCATAGAGACTAATTGTATCCACAATTTTTTCACCTAGATCCCAGACACAACAAGACCGGAAAGACCAGAAAAACAGCAGCCTGATCCAGAGAAGATGGGGTCATCTATTCAAGCATTCTTCTCTTCACCATTGAAGTATAAAGCCGACTCAGCCGAACAACAAAGCAAAGAAGAGGCTATTGCCCAGTGGATTGGGCGCACTGGCCTACCTGCCCGTTCGGTTGAGGACGAAGATTTTGTTAAAATGATGCTGACCATTGATAAGAGGTTGACCGTACCCAAGAAAGCTAAAATAACACATTTAGTTGATAAACTTTACAATGCCGAAAGGCAGAAATTTAAAGACAGACTCGCCACAGCACGCAAAGTCACGATTGGGCTGGACATATGGACAAAAAAAGGGCTCACGGCAGCATTCCTTGCCATTAGTGCATGCTATTATTGCACTCAGCAAAACAGGGCAACACACATACTGCTGAGGCTTGAGCAGATCTCCCACCCACACACTGCAGAGTGTATCAAAACATGTGTGGACCGATGCACAGAGGACTGGGGAATACCTAAAGAAAAAATTCTGACCGTGATAACAGATAACGGCAGCAACATGGTTGCAGCTTTCAAAAATGAAGATGACGAAGAGCCCAGCTCTGAGGACGATGAAGTCCAAAACAGTGATGAAGAATCTGAGGAGGGTGATGAAGAGCAAAGGTAAATCATTTTAGTTTGTAGCTGTTTTAGTAGTAGGCTAGATAATGTCTGTCATTGAGCTATGTTTGGTTATTAATTCTATGGTGTTATGATGATGTGTGTTAATACATTGTATATTGTGATTGCATTGTGTTGCTCATGGCAATTTAATTTCCCTTGGATGATTAATAAACTGCCTGTCTTCTCTCTGTCTGTCTTCTTCTATCTAGGTACGGAGCCATGAAGAGGACGCCCTGCGTTGTACATACGCTGCAACTCGTGGTGAACATGACCCAGAAGGAACAAGTGTCAAACGACTCTTTGACAAAGTAAGAGGACTTGTCAGGCTCTTCCGCAAGTCGTCGTAGCAACTGAGCGACTGCTCCAGCTGTGTGGACTTACTCTGGTCAAAGACTGCGTCACTAGATGGTCCAGCTCATACAGATGGTCTCCCGCCTTCTTGAAGTGAAGGACTCAATTGTCCAGGTTGCTGATGGGATGGACTGGGACTGTCTCCTGCCCAGTGAGTGGCAGAAGCTGGCTGCTCTCAGAGACCTGCTCCTCCCCTTCGCAGAGCATACGAAGATGCTACAGAGCGACACCATGTCCCTATCCCTGGTGGTGCCCGCCTCTTGGACCTGAGTGCTCACCTGTCCCAGTTCCCCCAGGGCACTGGCTACAGGGACCTAGCTGGCCTGGCTCAAAAAATGAAGGCCAACATGGAGCAGCGCTTCAGCTGCTTCCTTGATCCAACGGATTCAAAGTTCTCGCCCTCGCCATTGCTGCATGCTTCCTGGATCCAACTGTTTCACCTGAAACCCTCATTGAAATGAGGACGGCCAAATTCAGGAGCTTCTGAGAAGAGCAGAAGATTACATTTTTCAAACAATATCACCACAGGAGGAGGAGGATGATGCTTATAAGGAGGAAGAAGAAGAAGAGAGAAGGGAGTCACCAGAGACAGCCCCATCTTCAAAGCGTCCAAGATTCCGGTTCTTCTCAAAAGCATGTACAAGCCGGCCATTAAGACCAAAGCCCTCTGTCAGGCAAGAGCTACAAAAGTTCAAGGAGCAGCTTTCTCAGCCCATACATGAAGAGAGCCCTATTGACTTTTGGGCCGCACAGGGTTCTACTGTGTACCAGGCCCTAAAACCATTTGCCTTTGACCTTCTGGCAATGCCAGCATCCCAGGCATTTGCTGAGCGGGTCTTTAGTATAAAAGGAGACCTCACTCGTGGTCGGCGAAATAGAGCAAGGCTCATTTTAGAGAGAAGTGCTTTCCTCAAACTTAATAGAGATGGGTAGCCTGCCTCATTCTGCTGACTCGAGGTGGGGGGTTCATTTTGCTGTTTAAGACTGCCCCATGTAATTGTTTAAAGCGTGTTTGGTTGTTACACTGTTCTGTTTAACAACTTATTTCTTGTACACACACATCCATGCACACATATACAAACAACGAGCCTACACGCACACACACACACTCACATACACACACAAAACACTGTTCATGCGCACACGCAATTTGTTAAAAGTTTGAGATATGTGTGATGTGTTTTATGTAAATATGTGTTACGTTTTATTTGTCAGAAAATAAATAGGCCTCTTTTTGTTGGAAACTGTTAGATTTAGGCATTTTCATAACTTCACATGATCTAATTACATCTCAACAAACTAATGCAAATTAGTTTGCATAGCACCAGACTAGTGCCATCGAGGTGGCCCCTGGCCTTTTGTCTATGTTGATGAGCCATCAGACATGGTTCCTGGCTTTTGTGTGTCTTGGAGCTAGAAACATTAGTTGGCTTTTGTCTACAGCCACGACAAGTTGGTTGAGGCCACAAGGCATTAGCATCTATATGGCCATACCTGCTACAGCCCCAGTCAAGCTAGACTTTCCCCTTTGACCTCCAGACACACCCATTCACTCCCCTACACACATATGTTAATTCTACAATATAAATTGTCTGTACTTTCTGTAATGTTTGAGAAGAAGAAGCAAGAAGACCGATCATAAGCAGCAGACATGCCTAGCGCATGCTCGTGCTGCGCCGAGCTGACCGTGGCTAGTGACTGAATAAAACATTATTTTGCTAAGCCGTCTTCTACAAGTCTGTTATTCCTGAACAACTAACTTGTACCAAGTGTGGGAATTCGACGGAGAACAGCGATATCTTTCATAACGGAGATACAGACAGAGATTTGCCCATTTATGTGTTAAATAACTCATCCCTTCCTCCTACATATGTCCCATCCTATAGAGTGTAGGTAAGGTTGGTGACCACTGCTATAGACCTATCCTGGGAGGGATATCTAATGGACAACCTAGGTACTGCAAGCTAGACTATTATGCAGTTGTAGACACAACACGGGGTCCCTGGGCCTGAGAAGGGAAGAAAAGGAGTTTAATATGGCTATTAAATGTGACTAAAACTAATTACATCTTAGTCTAGTTTTCGTCGACTAAAACTAAGAAGGATTAAAATGATTAAATGTGACTAAAACTAATATGCATTTTCGTCTTAAGACTAAATCAGAAATTGCTGCCAAAATTAACACTGGTGTGTACACCTTCTTTTCCCAAGGTGAGTGTGTGTCAGGGAGTGGTGTGTGTGTGTGTGTACCTTCTTTCCTCCAGGTGAGTGTGTGTGTACCTTCTTTCCTCCAGGTGAGTGTGTGTGTGTACCTTCTTTCCCCCAGGTGAGTGTGTGTGTACCTTCTTTCCCCCAGGTGAGTGTGTGTGTACCGTCTTTCCCCCAGTTGATTGTGTACCTTCTTTCCTCCAGGTGAGTGTGTGTGTACCTTCTTTCCCCCAGGTGAGTGTGTGTGTGTGTACCTTCTTTCCCCCAGGTGAGTGTGTGTGTACCTTCTTTCCTCCAGGTGAGTGTGTGTGTACCTTCTTTCTCCCAGGTGAGTGTGTGTGTGTGTACCTTCTTTCCCCCAGGTGAGTGTGTGTGTACCTTCTTTCCCCCAGGTGAGTGTGTGTGTGTGTACCTTCTTTCCTCCAGGTGAGTGTGTGTGTACCTTCTTTCCCCCAGGTGAGTGGGTGTCGGGGGTGGAGTGTGTGTGTGTGTGTGTGTGTGTGTACCTTCTTTCCCCCAGGTGAGTGTGTGTGTACCTTCTTTCTCCCAGGTGAGTGTGTGTCGGCGGGTGGTGAGTGTGTGTGTACCTTCTTTCCCCCAGGTGAGTGTGTGTCGGGGGGTGGTGTGCTGTTGGTCATGTTCAGGGGGCTGGACCCACAGCTGGAGGGGGAGGAGCCTCGGATCCTGAAGATGACACACACATGACCTCATCACTGTCTTGCCCTATCAGTCATGACATCATCACTGACCTGCCCCATCCCTAATCCGACCTGCTCACTCATTACATCTTAAACTATGGGCTGGCCTCATCACCATGGCAACAGTCTCACCTCTGGATCTCCATGACTTCCTCTGCGATCATGCGGCCGATCTTCCCAGCTCCCGCCCGTGTGCCACCGGGGATACCGGGTACCGTCTGCAGTGCCCGCCTACCTGCTCACACACACACACACACACACATATTTAAACAAGCTCATTGTGTGCTGTAGGTTACATGCTGATCGTGTATAGCAGTGTGCAGGGCATGTGTGTGTGTGTGCAGTGCATCTGTGTATAGAGTGAGTGTGTGTGTTTGCGTGCAGTGTATGTGCGTGTGTGCAGTACATGTGTGTGTGTGTGTGTGTGTGTGTGTGTGTGCAGTGTGTGAGTGTGTGTGCAGACTCTCTCACCGTCTCCTGGTGTCAGCATGCTGTCCATGCTCTGGGGCGAGGCTGATAGCTGGGGGTAGCTTGGGTCCCCTCCCTCTGCCACAGTAACCCTGACAACACACACACACACACACACACACTTATAAACCTACAACCACACACAGATAGAATTCTGCACAAACTGCTACATCATAGGGCAGAGGTTTAGGTGCAATATAAGTGTGTTGAAGGGTGTGTGTGTGAGAGAGAGAGACTTACGAGACGACGGTGTTGGTGGAGACGATGTACTCCACCTCTTTTGTCCAGGGGTTCATGAAGCTGAACCAGCGACTGCGCAGCGTGATGAAGGAGCCATCTTTGATCTTCAACTTGTAGCAGTTGGTGGTGATCTTCTCACGCATCTGTAGCACTGCACACACACACAATATCAGGCGTGTTCTATCAGGCGTGTTCTAGTGTGTTCTATCAGGCGTGTTCTATCAGGCGTGTTCTATCAGGTGTGTTCTAGTGTGTTCTATCAGGCGTGTTCTATCAGGCGTGTTCTATCAGGCGTGTTCTAGTGTGTTCTATCAGGTGTGTTCTATCAGGTGTGTTCTAGCGTGTTCTATCAGGTGTGTTCTATCAGGTGTGTTCTAGCGTGTTCTATCAGGCGTGTTCTATCAGGTGTGTTCTAGTGTGTTCTATCAGGTGTGTTCTATCAGGTGTGTTCTAGCGTGTTCTATCAGGCGTGTTCTATCAGGTGTGTTCTAGTGTGTTCTATCAGGCGTGTTCTATCAGGCGTGTTCTATCAGGTGTGTTCTAGTGTGTTCTATCAGGCTTGTTCTATCAGGTGTGTTCTAGTGTGTTCTATCAGGCGTGTTCTAGTGTGTTCTATCAGGTGTGTTCTATCAGGCGTGTTCTATCAGGTGTGTTCTATCAGGCGTGTTCTATCAGGCGTGTTCTATCAGGTGTGTTCTAGTGTGTTCTATCAGGCGTGTTCTAGTGTGTTCTATCAGGCGTGTTCTATCAGGCGTGTTCTAGTGTGTTCTATCAGGCGTGTTCTAGTGTGTTCTATCAGGCGTGTTCTATCAGGCGTGTTCTAGTGTGTTCTATCAGGCGTGTTCTATCAGGCGTGTTCTATCAGGTGTGTTCTAGCGTGTTGTATCAAGCGTGTTCTAGCGTGTTCTGCGGCCTACCTTGCCTGTGGCACTCGGCCAGGTGTCCGATGTCGTCCTGGTGGAAATACTCGTAAAAGGAGGTGCCCAGCAGCTCCTGAGGCAGGTAGGCCAGGATGGCAGTGGCCCTGATACACACACACACACACACACACACACACACACACACACACATACCAAAGAGATACATCTTAAGGGTGGAACCATAGGAATCCAGTGGAACTGCAGCACTTCTTACTAAAGTAATCAGCTACCTCAGACTAAATTTGGATGCAAATAAGGTCTCAATCCTTGTCCTCTTTGACCTAAGCGCAGCGTTTGATATGATTGACCATGACATCCTAATCAATCGTCTTGAAAAGTTAGTTGGACTTTCTGACTGTTAAACTGGTTTAGAACTTACATCAAAGGGAGAACGTTTTACGTCAGGCTTGTAGATCATGTGTCTAAGAAACATGACGTGCTTTGGGTTGCACAAGGGAGCTGCCTTGGTCCATTATTATTCTCACTGTACATGCTGCCACTTGGGGACATCATTAGAGAACACAATGTATTTTTCCATTGTTCCATCTCTGCTGAACCAAATGATGCTGCAGCTACAAACTCTATTACTACTTGTCTTTTAGCGATAAATAAGTGGATGAGCAATAATTTCTTAAAGTTAAACAAGGACAAAACCATGCACTGTGGCGCAACCAGTAGCCCCGACCACATTCGGGCTTGATGCCCATGGAGGACACAGGTTCGATTCCGGCCTGATGTCATTTCTCCTGTCCACTCACCGCCTCTTCTCCCTCTCATTTCCTATCCCACTCTTCACTAAGACTATCGATTAAAGGCCAAAAAGCCCAAAAATAAATCTTTAAAAAAATAAAAAATAAAAAAAACATAGCTAACGTACTACCATTTATAAATCAAAAAGATGCTGAAAAACTGATTCATGCCTTTGTTTCAAGCCGGCTCGATTATTGTAATGCAATTCTAACTGGCCTCCCGAAAAAAACAACTGAGACACTTCAGCTCATTCAAAATTCTGCAGCTCGACTATTAACCAGGGGTACGTTCGTCGTAGGATTGAAGCTAAGTTAATCAATTGGCCTTTTAGCCCGTTAAGATTAGCGAGCTGATTGAGAACAGCAAATATCGGTTCGTTAACGGCTGACCCGCATCCTAATCATGTGGTTAATTTCAAGCAGGCTAAAGTTATCATGGCATTTGCGCGTGCACGTCCTACTTCAAAAGGCAGGAAAGGTCGATCACCAAAACCATGATTTTCTAACGGTATAATGGTTCTAAACTCAAAGAAAAGGGCTCTTTTTTTCTCCGCTGGCGAGTAGGAGATGAACATGAACGCTTATGAAGAATACAAGACCATAATCATGGCAAAATTCAACACCACCACCGCTGTGAGAGCAAGGTGTGTTGGGATGTTTATAGGGTGATATCTATGTATGAATACCTGACGCCAAGTGTCAGCTGGTACAGAGGTTTCATCTACCGGTTTGCATCTGCATGGTTGCTAGTTCAAATCCCCTCACCTTCTTCCTCGATGTAGTTTTACATTTCCTTGGAAGTCGCTTTGAATAAAAGCGTCTGTTAAATGACTAAATGTATTAATAACAAATGCAATAAATTGAAGCAGTGAAAATAAATTGTCTGTATTTCTCTCTATTCTTATCATGAGTCCACCGTAATCATTTTCTACAATAATGATATGCTATGGTGTACTAATAACACTCATATAATTATGAGTGCTTTGTTCTCCGCATCACCGACACTACAAAAATGTACCACTCGCAAAAAAGCGCAAGACAGTCAATGTGGTGTTTGCAATAAATGACTCGAGAAGGTCTTGTAAATTAATGATTCCTTGTCGGCTGAATCGGTAGCGTTCATACAAGAATAATGGATCTTGGCGATCGCAAAGAACTCTCTCCCTCCGCTAATCTAACTCTAATATCAGTCCTTGGTCAATGGGATCCCTCCTTTTTCCGGGGGTGTGGCAAGCTTATCCAGCTACACTTAAGTTAGCCTGCCCTGGAGCAGGTTAGTGCTAATCGATATGTAACTATGGTGATTTATCAAAAGTTGCTTCCACGAA
This sequence comes from Clupea harengus, assembly GCF_900700415.2. Lineage (NCBI taxonomy): Eukaryota > Metazoa > Chordata > Actinopteri > Clupeiformes > Clupeidae > Clupea > Clupea harengus. The sequence goes on along the minus strand of NC_045171.1, from coordinate 22,183,847 downwards.
CCAAAAAGAGGGGCGTTTTTTATCTTAGCCTGAAAATTAGCTCGCTAAACCGTTTAGCGAGCTACGACGAATACCCCCCAGAGCAAAGAGGTTATGTTTATTTATTTATTTATGTTTATGCACTTTGTCCCAGTTTGTATGTTGATGTTTTATGTTTATTTTTATGTGGATCACTGTGCATGTCATTTCTCTCCACAGAATTTCTTTGCTGTTTAGCACTTTGAGCTGCATTGTTTTGTATGAAAGGTGCTATACAAATAAAGTTTATTATTATTATTATTATTATTATTATCATCATCTCACCCACCTCTGGTCTACGAAGACGAACTTCCCGTCGATGGCGTGGCGCGAGACGTACTCGGTGGGCTTGACGCGGATGTGTGTGTGTGCGGGCGGGAGCTGGATGTGCGGGTGCAGGCGTCCGATGGCCACCAGGCAGCTCAGGTTGCAGCCCTCGCTGTCCGGCTCCTCCTCCTCCACGCCCATCTTCGTGGGCGGCCAGCTCTTCAGGTAGCCTGTGCTGTGGATGGTGCAGAAGCTCTTGCGGTCCGCTGCGCACACACACACACACACGCACACGCACACACACACACACACGCACACACACGTTAACATTGCTAGCTTTAACCTATTTTATGCTTGGATGTGTTAATGGTGACTTCCATTTGTCAATGAGTGTGTGTGTGTGAGAGAGAGAGAGAGAGTGTGTGTGTGTGTGTGTGTGTGTGTGTGTGTGTGTGTGTGTGTGTGTGTGTGTGTGTGTGTGTGTGTGTGTGTGTGTGTGCGTGAGACAGTGTGTGTAAATGTGTGTGTGTGTGTGTTAGTAATAACCTTTCTTCTTGGAGCAGGTGGAGCTGAAGTCCTTGTCCTCCATCTTGATGAGGGGTCTGTTACACTTCATCCTGCAGAAGAAGGAGCGCCGTGCTCCGGCACACAGTCGGGACGGACCCGGAGCCACATCGGTCCTCACAGGGAGACCAGCTGTGGGACACACACAAACACACACTCAGGTTAATCACACACACACACACACTCACACACACACACACACACACACACACACACACACACACACTCAGGTTACACATCAAACATCACACATCATTACACATCGTCTCGTAAGTCCCACACACACAGGTAAACCACACACACACACACTCGCTACATACTCTTGGCATCAATGAGTCGCTCCCGAGGGGCGGTGTCGGAGGATGAGAGCTGCTCCTTCACTTTGGCAATGTCTTTAGGGTGCAGGTAATCAAACAGGCTCTGGCCAATCAGATCATTCTGCAGGGACAGAGAGGCCGGTCATTCAAGCAATCAATCTCTCTAATTGGAGAGAAGCAAATCAATCAGACACCCACCAGCCAATCAGACTTAATTTATTCGTTTTCTTATTTTTTAGTTACTTTTTTCACTTACTTAAAATGTTTTATAGCCTCACAGGCAGTTCTTGAGTGTGTGTGTGTGTGTGTGTGTGTTTTATAACCTTACATGCAGCTCTTGTGTAATCCTTCTGCTTATGATGTCATATATGATAGGAAGAACACTTAAATGCTCATGAGGTCATAAATGATTAGAAGAAGACTTAAATGTCCTTCATCATTGACAGACAGGTACAGCTGCATGGATTTATATATGTGTGTGTGTGTGTGTGTGTGTGTGTGTGTGGTCACACACCTGGCTGTAGTTGAGGATTTTATAAACAGATTCCGAGACGAAAAGAATCTTCCCCCGATCACACCCCACAACGAAGAGAAAGCCGTCCGTTGCCTGAGAGAGAGAGAGGGAGAAAGAGAGGATGAGTGAGAGTGTGTGTGTGTGTTAGGGGTGGGAAAAAAAAATCGATTCTTCGATTTCTCTCGATTCTCTCTAGAACGATTCTCTCGATTCAGAAAAGTTCATTATCGATAGTGAAATTGTATTTTTTTTTACACATCCATTTTGTGTTGAAATGCAAGCTGCATCGATTATTGCATTGTTCATTGAAAGTCATAATTGTGACAAGGAAAAGCTTTTTCTCTAATAAAAAAATAGAGAAGGTAATTCAACATCAACATGCATCGATAATCGTTTTATCGGTTTAGAATTGATAATCGATAATTGGTTTAGAATCGATAATCGGTTTAGAATCAAATCGGAATCGAATCGTGAGGTGCCAAGAGATTCCCACCCCTAGTGTGTGTGTGTGTGTGTGTGTGTGTGTGTGTGTGTGTTTCCTACCTTCAGTATGAGTTGCTTCAACTCGTCATCAGACAGGAACGCAGGTTTGTAGTTGGCCTCAGTGTAAGGGTTAGCAGCACCTAAAACACACACACACACACACACACACGGTCAACATGCGACAGTGTACCAAAGCAAAGAAACACACACACACCCACACACACACACACACACACACACACACATATACACACACACACATATACACACACACACACACGTGTTCTGACCTCGTAGTGTCTTCATGTGCTGCACAGCCATGCGGAGCACGGTGAGTTTGTCCAGCTTGCGGCTCATGGCATTGCAGGTGGGCACCAGAGCCGCCAGCTCGTCTATGAAGCAGTTCATCTTATCACGGCGCCGCTTCTCAATCTGACTATGGGCCTCCCTGTGAGGACACACACACACACACATACACACGCACACGCACACGCACATGCACACGCACAAATACACATACAGTTAGATACTGGATACAAGGGGTCACAGATACACTAAATCTACTGGCTACTGGTGTGTGTGTGTGTGTGTGTGTGTGTGGTGAAAGGAGATTGGTACCTTGCATTCTTGATGCGGCCTTGTTGATCAGTACTGCAGAAAGAGAAGAGGAGCATGGGATCAGTCAACACACACACACACACACACACACACACACACACACTTATACACACACACGCACACAAGCACACATATACACACACACGTATACACAAACACACTTATACACACGCACACACGTATACACACACACGCACACATATATATACACACACACGCACACATATACACAAACACACATATGAAAAAACACACACACACACGCACGTATGCATGCGTAATCTTCATCTACAATCAAACCTTGTAAGCAGATTTCACATCCACACACACACACACACACACACACACACACACACACATCCACACACACACACACACTCACGATTTACCTGCACAGCTGATTGTCATTGTCTGTCTCCATACTGTCACTGTGAAAGAGGATCATGAAGAGGGCATGAACACCAGAAATCAACCATGACACACACACACACAAATATACCCCCCCCCCCCCCACACACACACTCAAACACAAAGATACACACACACACATTCAAACACAAAGATCCACACACACACACATTCAAACACAAAGATCCACACACACAAACACACACACATGAATGACTTGAATGAATGAATGTTTTGATACTTACTCAAAAGAAAAGCCATCAAATCTGTGGAAGGAAGCACATATAGAGATTATACATTAGTCAGGGTTCCACCCCTACACACACACACACACACACACACACCAAATCACACAAACACACACCAAATCACATCGACAACACACACACACACACACACACTTCAACTCCACACACACACCAAATTACACCAAAAACACACACACACACACACACACACACACACACACACACACACACTTCACTCCACACACACCACATCACACCAACAACACACACACCAAATCACACCAACACAGACACACACACACACACACCAAATCACAACAACAAACACACACACCAAATTACACCAACAACACACACACACCAAATCACACCAACAACACACACACCAAATCACACTAACTCCACACACACACTTCAACTCCACACACACACACTTCCACTCCACTGTTACGACCGGCTCTTGGGGTCGCAACATAAAAAGGTTAAGACAGATAACGTGGTCAATGTAACGAAAAATGTATTTATTTACACAAAAGGGTAGATCCAACGGAAAAGTCTAGGGAGTTTAAAGATGCGTGGATGCGTACAGTGATTATGTTGGTGAGTAGGAGTGATGTGAGAGGAGCGGAAGCTGAAAAAGGGGCCGCTCATAAGACATTGCGGTGCTTTTACACCCACACCTGGCGCCAGGTGTGCATAATCACCGCTAATCACGCTCCGCTGCAGGCCAACAGCCTGCTGCCTCCACATGGCCACTACAGGGACTGCAGGCAGGGTGCGCAGGGGCACAGGGGGTCGTTACACCCCCCTCCACAAGAAGGTTCCTCCCAGGAAACCTGAAAAAAGACCCTCGGTGACCCCAGCGCATCTTCAGGCCTCCCTATCCTGGGTCCTTGGAAAAGAGGAGACAAGAGGAGAACAGGTCACAAAACCACTATTTCTCAAGCCAGCACCTTTTTTTTACGGTGTGGCCTGCTAATTAAACAGTGGTGATCCGAACACTTCCCAATAGTGTGGGGATCAGCAAAACTGGCTTGAAACGGACTATTATTGATGGGCAGCAAGGCTAGGACCTGACCCCCTTCCTCAAAACACCGTGCCGCAGCGCTGCGATTGAAAGGGCGCTGCATCTTACACTTTGATCTCGCTAGCGCTATCTTTGCAGCAGCACGGGTTTGATAGAGGCGGTACCTAGAGCCATCGGCATAGCCCAGCACATTAGCAGGAGGCTGCTTAGTGCTCCACTCAGTGTCTGACTCCCAGTAGTCAGCGAAGCTATGACCATTCCCAGGTCCGGTGTGGACCCACTCCACTGGGCCAGATTCAGTCACCACAACTGAACTGCCATTTACACAATCATATTTTCTTCTTGTGTCAGTCTGGCTGTCGACTGGAAAAACAACCCTCTTACCTTCAACAGCCTGACTGGCCACCTCAGAAGGACAACTTACACACTCCTGTGCCTCAGCTTCCCGTAGCTGTTTAGCTCTAGGAACAGCAGAAGCGGGGAAAACAGGAGGGACAGACGTGTCAGATGCCGGTGGAGCGCTTACCATAACCTTAGTGGCTTCACAGACACTCCCCCCAGGATGAACTCTACCCCAGGCGCAGGCAGAGATGCACACACCCCAACCACTACATGGCCGGTGACTAAGCCAGAGGAGAACTGGACACGATGTAAAGGTAACCTTCGAAAAACCCATTTCAATGCCTCTAACCAGTGCATGACTTCCTGTGGCAGTCCTGGCTGAGAGAGGCAGCACCCCCTCCAATAGGATAGACTGAGCAGCCCCTGTATCCCTCAGGATGCGCAGAGGCACACTACTTTTGCCCGGCAGAGACACTGACCCTATGCTTATAAAAGGAGAGTAGTCCGCCTTCTCACTTGAACAACCCTCATGCGAACGGGCACTTCCCACGCAGCCACCGTGAGTCTTGCATTGTGAAGCTGCAACCAACCAGTCTTAAACTGGTCGTTCTGGTGTGCATGACAGTCTGAGATCTTGTGTCCAGGCCTTCTGGAATAGAAACACACAATGTCAGACTTTGCACCAGACGCAACACTAGGACTCCTTGGGGGAGACGCAGGGTTAGGCCCTGCAACACAACAGGCCTTGGTTTACCCTGGAAGGGAGCCCTGTTTTTAAAACCGTCATACGATCTGGTGGACTGCATGTTACGGTGAGTCAATGCGAACTCGTCTGCCAGTACAGCTGCTTGAGCCAGTAATCTTCCGTTCATTGATATATGTGGTAATCACCACAGTTCTTACTAGGGGTGGGATTTTTCGATTTCTCTCGATTCTCTCTAGAACGATTCTGTCTCGATTCAGAAAAGTTCATAATCGATTTTTTAATAAAAATAAATAAATAAAAACACATCCATTTTGTGTTGAAATGCAAGCTGCATCCATTATTGCATTGTTCATTGAAAGTCATAATTGTGACAAGGAAAAGCTTTTTCTCTAATAAAAAAATAGAGAAGGTAATTCATCTGTTGATTATCAAACACAAAGTAGGAAGTGATTTGAGACTCTGAGACTTTGAGACTCTGAGTAGCAAACTCAAATGTTTTAAACATCGACATGCATCGATAATCGTTTTATCGGTTTAGAATTGATAATCGATAATCGGTTTAGAATCGATAATCGGTTTAGAATCGAAGACCACTGAATCGGAATCGAATCGAATCGTGAGGTGCCAAGAGATTCCCACCCCTAGTTCTTACACTCCTCTAGGAGGATCAGCTCCCTGAGTAACTCCAGAGAGTCTATTTGCTGAGAGGTACACCATCGATCAAATAAGTGCTCTTTTTCGCGAGGAAACTCAATATAGGTGTGCTGATATGCCTCGGGAACCAACTCGTAAGCCCACAGAATCGCAGCCTTTACCGCATCATAATTCCTGGACTGTTCAACAGACATGGAGGCATAAATGTCTTGAACCCTGCCGACCAACATGCACTGGAGTAGCAAGGTCCAGGTTTCTTAGAGGCGTCCCCAGTCTTGCCACAATGAAAAGAAAAACTGTCTTGCCACAACGACCTAGCCGCACATTCAAAGCCGTACCAAGTTACCACGATGGTCCAGTCTTCTAAACAACGCTACAAGCAACGCGAACCTCCGTAATATCAAGGGTAATCTATTTTACTATTAACAATCTGCTTTAAGCAGAGAACCTAATCTAGGGAACTAAAACTAACTGTTAACAACCTAGTTCAACAGCTTTCCCCGAATAACCCAACACCGGGCTAAGGCATACGTCAGCAATGGTAAGCAGACGGTTATCCTTAAAACCTGTCGCTTCTTAACAGAGATTTGTTTAAATGTTAAACGTAACATGTTAAACAGGGGGTTGTAACACCACACACACACCAAGTCACAACAACTCCACACACACCCTTCAACTCCACACACACACACACACACACACACATCAAATCACACCAACTCCACACACACACTTCAACTCCACACACACACACACACACCAAATCACACCAATCCACACACACCCTTCAACCACACACACACACACACAGTAAAACAGACAATACACACACCACAATTAAGATGGTCAAAACTTTCTCTAGCAGTTGTATTGTGTGCGTGTGTGGTGTGTGTGTATGCCTCCCACTGTGTGTGTGTTAAGCCCCCCCCCCCCCGTCCGTGGTGCTGCCCTTCCTCCTGCGGGTGTACAGTGTGTGTGAGAGTGTGAGTGTGTGAGTGTGATTGTGTGTGTGTGTGTGTGTGTGTCTCACTGGTAGTCTGTGGTGCTCCCTTTCCTCTTGCGAGTGTAGTCGAGGCCAGCGGCTCCTATGGAACTGCTGATGAGGTCAGGGTTGCCTGGAGACATGAAGTCACTCATGGTGGAGGAGATGTCCATTCTCTGGTCAGCCATCAGGTCGTCTGGGGGGAGAGAGAAAGAAACAGAGAGAAGAATCAGGTAACGCCCTGTACAGTAGCCATTACACACACATACACACACACACACACACCAGGTAATGCCCTGTACAGTGGCCTTCACACACACACACACACACACACACACACACACACACACACACACACACACACACACACACACACACACACACACACACACACACACACACACAGGTAATGCCCTGTACAGTATCCATCTATACAATACATAAGATGAGTTAATGAAGAATGACTACATTGGCCATCACACACACACACACACACACACACACACACACATACACACACACACACACAGTGTTGTTGTTGTTAAACTCACCACAGATATTCATGAGTGCATTTCAGTCTTCTGGGGTTCTTTAGCGGTTCTCTGGGTTCTCTTCAGATCTCTAGCAGGTCAGCAGCTCCTCATTGCCCCTCTGATGTCTACAGCAGGTCTTCTCTCTGACAGGGGGGAAGGAGAGACGTGTGTGTGTGTGTGTGGAAAAGGAGGAGTGTGTGTCTTACATCTGTTCAACACACCTGCACCTTCCCCTCACAACACACCAAACTGACCATTTATGTATGTGTGAGTGAGTGTGTGTGTGTGTGTGTGTGTGTGTGTGTGTGTGTGTGTGTGTGTGTTTTGAAAACCAACACACTGTTGAAGATGAGAATCACTGTGCTGTACATCTGTGCTGTATTGAGGCCTTGAGTGTGTGTCAAACACATACACACACTCACACTCACACTCTCACTCTCACTCTCACTCTCACTCTCACTCTCACTCTCACTCTCACTCTCACTCTCACTCTCACTCTCACTCACACTCACTCACACTCACACTCACTCACACTGTTAGGTGAAAAATTCACTCTTAAGTTATCTCAGGACTCCGGAGTTGTAGATCAGTATACAGTATTTATTCATCACTCACACTCACACTCAACACTCACACTCACACTCAAAGACACAGTTAGATGTAGACCAGATCTAATTCTCCAGTAAGAGAGTCTGCTGTGACCTTAGTCTCCGCTGACCTATTTTCCCTTCCTGCACACACACACACACACTGCTGAGCTTTAGTCTAACACACACACACAGGGTTGAGCTTTAGTCTAATATATACACACACACACACACTCACATACATATACACACATACACACACACACACACACACATACATACACAGGGTCAGGACAGTTTTGTACTCAAAGGTGAATAAGGGATAAATCAGGGATACTGTAAAAGTAAGGTATGTTATTCTTTATTAAAAAAAGTTTTTTTCCGTGATGATGTTGATTGACTCACTTTTCACGTGCATGGTTGCTAGGCAGAACAGTTTGACAGGTTCTGATTGCATCACATTAGAATAGATTAGTGTCAATTGAGACTGTGTAGCCTACACTATGGCAGATGGGTCATATCACACACACACACACACACGTGTGTAGCCTACACTATGGCAGATAAATCATATCACACACACACACACACACACGCATGTAGCCTACCCTATGGAAGATTTTTGGACATCATCTATTCATGTTGAATTTAGTTCTTACATATCTGAACACCCAGCCCAGAGCGACACCTGATAACTCCACAGCTTATTATGTAGGAGTAACGAGGTCATATAACACCAGTGGTAATTAAGGAGGAGTAACAAGATCATATAACACCAGAGCTAATTATGGAGGACAAACGAGGTCATATAACACTAGTGGTAATTAAGGAGGAGTAACGAGGTCATATAACACCAGAGGTAATTATGGAGGACAAACGAGGTCATAACACCAGTGCTAATTATGGAGGACAAACGAGGTCATATAACACTAGTGGTAATTAAGGAGGAGTAACAAGATCATATAACACCAGAGCTAATTATGGTGGAGTAAGCAGTGGTAATTAAGGTCATATGAAATAACACCAGTGGTAATTAAGGTCATATGAAATAACACCAGTGGTAATTAAGGTCATATGAAATAACACCAGTGGTAATTAAGGTCATATAACACCAGTGGTAATTAAGGTCATATGAAATAACACCAGTGGTAATTAAGGTCATATGAAATAACACCAGTGGTAATTAAGGTCATATGAAATAACACCAGTGGTAATTAAGGTCATATGAAATAACACCAGTGGTAATTAAGGTCATATGAAATAACACCAGTGGTAATTAAGGTCATATGAAATAACACCAGTGGTTATTTCCCCTGACCCTGACCCTTCATGTGACATAACAGACCTTCAGGGTTAGGGTCAGGGCTGCTCAGCCAAACCATTTTCTAAATGGAGGAAAAAATGATTCATCCATTCATCATTTTTAACTTTGCATTGCGTGTGTGTGTGCGATTATGTGAGATGAGACAGTTTTTTAGCCATATTACCAGCCCTATTCTCAGTATGTTGAGTTAAAGTGTGTGTGTGTGTGTGTAATGTGTGGTAAGTTGTGGCCCTTCATCTGATGGAAGGGAGGACACACACAAAGATGGTGATGATCTCAGTGGGTGTTGAGGGGTGTTGCATTGAAGTGTGTGTGTGTGTGTGTGTGTGTGTGTGTGTGTGTGTGTTGGGTTGGGTTGATGCAGCTTACAGAGTCCCACTGACATACTAACCACAGACCAAAGTCAACTCTGAGACAGAACACACACACGGTGTGAGTCAGGGTTAAAGGTGACACACACTCACACACACTTCCACCAAAACAAAACTTTCATCCCACACACACACACACATAATTGCCTTTCATAATTCATGCTATGGTTCCAAAAAAGTATGAGTCATGAACGTGTGTGTGTGTGTATGAGAGAGAGAGAAAACATGACCCACATCTGTGCTCGCACACACACACACACACACACACACACACACACACACACAAACACACACACAAACACACAGACCAGGAAGGGAGTTGTGTGAAGCTTCTAAAGGTCAGGCAGAGAAATGAGGCCATCAGATTACCTCACTTTCATCACCCGTGGCCAGTTACTATGACGACAGCTACTTCCTCTCAGGTCATCTCTGAGCTGGCCTGTGTCTCACCTGTGTCTCAGGTTAACTGAGAGGTTCAGAGGTTCTGTTACATCACACATTCTCCTTGAGTCGCCATGACTACAGTAAAAGACTAACCACACCAAAGCTACAGCAAGGTTTAAAACAGCAGTAATGACCTTTGACGTAAAACTAGCAATCTAAACACCTCAAGGGCACACAGAAATCTTTCAAACCCCAACAGCACCAACACCCAGGCCACAGATTTACAGAGTGCATAGCCTGGGCAGCAAGTGGGGACAACATGTGTGTGTGTGTGTGTGTGTGTGTGTGTGTGTTTATCTGATCTTCATGACCATATACCATCAACATGAACTTGAAGAAGGTAACAAACCACATTAACAAACCCCGTTGCCCATAATTAATACTCCTGCCAGTGTGGGGGGTAGGGACTAGTCGTTTAACTACATTTAGCAGCAGCTCGCTGGTTCTTCAACTACATTCATATTTGTATAGTTTCCAGTAGTTAAATTACTTTTGTTTTGCCATTTTTGTTTTAAGTTAACTACTACTACTTCAGTTAACAATTTTGTAGTTATTCTTTCAGAACACAGCTCTCTGTCACTAAGCAACACTGATGTTCTACATGGGTGTTCCAACAGGTCAGGCTGAAGATTCCCTTCACCTGAGATATTAGGGCCGGTCACAAATGTAGCAAAGACATATGCAATACAGTTACTCTCATTCACCAATGCTTGAGTCTCATACGAAACAACAGAGACACACACACACACACACACACATACACACACACACACACACACACACACACAGTGTAAGAGGGGGGGAACCCCACCAGAGGATGTAGACATAATATTGATCCTTAGAGTATTCGTGTTGGCCCATCTGTGCACTCATATTGTCAGTCATACTCTCTGTTCAGTTCGGTTCGGTTCGGCTCACTCACAGAATAACACTGCAGAGACCAGCCGCTCTGGCTGCACTGGAACGTGTCGCGCATGATGACGAGTGGAATAACGGGCTCTTTCAGGGGGCCCGCGGAGGGGTCGCGTTGTGTATGCAAGGCGCACAAAACCACGCGCCCAGCACTGACTTTAACTCGCTAAAACAACAACAACCACAACAAACCGCCGCTACATCCGCATCAGCAGAACCGCACAAAGTCAACAAATAGCCCACAGAGCGAAAAATACCGAAACAACGCGACGCCCACAAAACCGCGCCAACGCCACAGCAGCGGAGACACACGGAGCCTCAGAATGTAAACATGCGGACCGGAAGCGAGGCGCTGCCCAGCAAGACAAACAAGAGGCGATGTGACAGCTGACGAAATGCAACTAGCATCAGTGACTCTGCCCTGACAAACTGTTCCGTTAAATACCCTACAAGGACTTCATAAAGAAAAGAAACAACAACACACACACACACACACACACACACACACACACACACACACCGACTTACACAGACGAAGGCATTTACAGGGATGGCGTCTCCCGTCTGTGTCCTTAAAAGTTATGCGGTTGAACGACAGCAGTCATGTGAAAGCCTTCTCGCGGAGGTTACCATAACAAACAGAATGCCACGCACTGTCCCAATAAGAAGCCCAGTAAAATAAGTGAACGGAGTGAGCGTGTTGAAGCACCATATGGATACTTACGAAGACGGGCAGGAACAGCACATGCAGCTTCGCACAGTGTGGATGGCAGCAGACAGCGCGACTTCCACATGACCTACTTCTGCACTGGAATGACTGCCGTGCCACTAACCTATTTTCTCTGCCAATGGTCTTCCTCAAGAGCAGGACGGACTCGCAATGGCCAGTGGCACAAGCCCCCAGCAGCCAGCGGGCCAATGAAAACAAGCGGGGCGGGGCCTGTGACCAGTCATGTTT